>NC_134832.1:156436162-156614591 GCF_004210375.1 Tachypleus tridentatus | reverse complement strand
GGTAAGAAATACATGGTTGTACTTTAAGGTTAAGATAAACTGCCTTGACAGAGGCAGGTGGACATGAAGAAATAAACATTAAAATTAGAACACTTGTCAGCAGCATAACTCAGTCCTTGCAGTAGAGATGCATTGCACAGCAGAAACTCCTTGGCTGGAGAAATCAATAAGAATCTCCAACTTGGAAATATTCTTTAAATCCTTCTCTGTGGTATTATTTGCCCTAAGGATTTCTCGGTCAAGGAGGGAAAAACTACAAAACAAGGTACAGCAATTTACTTGGGTGTTGACTGTGGAACAGAAACCTTCATATGTGGTCATTTACCAAGTAACTGTTTTACTACAATTTATTTGGAGGTGAGGGATCCATTAGAAAAAGATTCAGTGCCAACTAACCCCAACCACGATGGAGTCTTAGGAAGAGATGCACTACAATGCCAAACAAGTGCACTGTAGCAATGACAGAACTCTATAAGTACTATACCCAAATGTCAGCTTCAGACAATGTTCACAACAACCACTGAGAATGTTCAATACTGATACTCAGTTGACCCTATCCCAACAGGACTAGCTGATTGACTTAAGGTAAGAAAGGACGTGTCATCCATCTACTGGCCAAATTAATGTGTCTAAGTGTCCCAGACACCACTTAACCACCAGGATCCTCCCTTCTCTTTCATAAATCAGAACACACAGCAAAATTGTGGATCAGTATTCAGATCCGAGAGAAAATACACTAAACATACAGAATCTTTCCTCAGAGGTCCCCTACCTATGTACCAAAATTCCCTTGAAAAGATTAAGTTTGTGCATTTATAATAATTGTTTTTTATTATTTCAATAACCAGGTATTTAAACAAGTAATGGAAGCTCATTGTTCTACATATATTGCAAATCTATATCTTAATTTTTATAAAAATAAGGTTTATTAAAAATTGCATAAACCCAGACATTTTTCCCTTAATTTACAGGTACACAGATGATTTAATTAGTGTAAATAATCCTGAGATAAATAATTTTATTCACACAATTTATCCAGTATAGAAACATTGTTTAGACCTACAAATAAAATAATTGATAATAATATCAATATAAATATTTTGATGAAGAAAAATTTCTTTTCCAATATATGGCTCACCCTCTTTTAATAGTTATGTACCATATTCTTCTGTTATAAGAATTATAACCTCATAATTAACATTTGTTACATTTGTAATAAATTACAATACTGTTAATGTTGATGCAAAAATTAATATTTAATTGATTTAATAAAGAAATTATAACTAAAATTATTAAAATATTCTGTGTCAAATATAAGAATGTATTAAATAAATATAAAAAAATTAAGAAGATTTTAATGAAAGTTTCAGATAATTATTTTTAGTTTTTAATTAAGGTTACTTAACTCTGCATTACATTTATGTGAATTAATATCTTATTTCATATAAAGGCTTGTATACAGTCTGAAAATTACTGGTTACAGTGGACTTAATGAGTGGTGGTTTGAAGTTATACCAATTAGTTTAGATAAGTTGGTTGGGACCCCTTTAAACTAGTATAAACTGAGATGCCAACTTCAGGATGTAGTTTATCTTACCTTCAAGTGGCAGTACATTATTTTGTTTTTCTTTTTTATTAATTTCTTTTAGTTTGGAAAGCAGTCATCTTCCCATGACTACCTGCAGATAGTGTAGGGTAATATAAATGGGGAACATTGTGTGGGTGAGCACCCACATCTAATTCTAATTTGTATTTCTTTTGACAAATTTATTTTTATGAATTTCTTCATGTGAAACTGGCAAACAGAGAATAAGATTGACAGAGTGTATCCATAACAATTTGGTTCCAGCTTCCAAAACCCAGAGCACATTGTATATCCCACACCCTAGATATCCTTTTAATTTTTGTTTTGGCTTGTTTTAGTTTATTTAAACAACTTCAATTTATGTAACTATTTTTCAGGTCTTCTTTTAATTCATCTGTCTAAATTTATCACTTTTAGATGATACATCTACTGGTTTCTATGGACCTTTATGTTAAAATAAAAGTTATTTGGTAACTAAACTTTAATAATTACATCACAACATAAAGTTAACTACTTGTAAGTATAAAAACTAAGGGCTTTAATAATTACATCACAACATAATGTTGACTACTTGTAAGTATAAAGACTAAGGGCTTTAATAATTACATCACAACATAATGTTAACTACTTGTAAGTGTAAAAACTAAGGACTTTAATAATTACATCACAACTTAATTTTGACTACTTGTAAGTATAAAGACTAAGGGCTTTAATAATTACATCACAACATAATGTTGACTACTTGTAAGTGTGAAAACTAAGGGCTTTAATAATTACATCACAACATAACTTTAACTAGTTGTAAGTGTAAAAATTAAAGGCTTTAATAATTACATCACAACATAATGTTGACTACTTGTAAGTGTAAAAACTAAGGCTTTTAATTACATCACAACATAATGTTAACTACTTGTAAGTATAAAAACTAAGGGAGATACATATTTTTCATTTGAATATTTTTCTTAATGAGATAGTGAATAAAGCATTTACATATTTTAATACTAATTCATGGATTCTTCAGTATCATATATCCTATTTCTCAATACCATACTGTTAACAGTGTTATCTGACAACATTTCCTGGTTTTGTGGTAAAACTCTTTCCTCTAGGAAAAGTCAATCTCAAAACACTGATTTTTCTTTACAATCACATTATACACAAAAGGAAGTTTATACTAATAAAATTACTTTTCATTGCAAGAACAATTATTTAAACACATGTTAAAGAAAGAAAACAAAATTTTGGATATTTTTACGTTCAACACAAATTTCTGGTAACTTAAGCTTATTAGGGATGAAAAATACGTTTCTAACTAAATATACAAAAAACATAGTATCTAACATAAACAAATGATTAAAGATTGAATCTTTATAAAGCCATAATATTACTACATCCAAAATGTAATTTCATAATTTTAAGTAGGAGTTTTTTAACATTAATGTCAACAATGTTAGATAATTAAACATGAGAACATGTCCTCAGGTAATAATCACAAACATTTTTACATGCAACATGGTACACGTTGTAAAATACTGACCAATCTGGCACGTGCCAGTTCTCCAGCCAGTGAACCTGTTTGTGCTTTCACATGTTCTAGGCTACTATTTCCTGGAATGTGTTGTGCCACACTTCCTGAAGCTTTGCCACTCCTCTCCCCAACTAATTCAGTGAGAAGTATATTAGCATTATATGAACCTATGAATATAAAATTACACAGCAGTTGTTCTGGTACTTAGCACTTATTAATAGGTAATTGTTTACATTTCATTGTCTGCTATATCTAGTGAAGTTTACATGTTATTTATATTCTTACTTACTTCCAAACATACTTTTATCAAGAATTTCTGCTTAAAGGAGCTTACTCATTTAATGATGAATCATTATCTTACTGAAACACAACCTACAGAAAAGATATTAATGAACATGTGAAAACTTGTTTTGAATTTAAATAAGTTCAGTATCACTTTCTGGATAAGTATTTTTTTCCATATATTCCTAGTACAATTTTTGCATAGTTTGATTCCTGTACTTAAAACACTGAAAAGTTATTTAAAATTAATTCTAAATGTAAACTTTATAATTTAAAGTAAGTAGACCTAATACAGAAAACAACAAACTGAATTTGATCCTGTTTATTTACTTTTCATCACAAATAGTCGAATTACTAATCTCCAAAATATTTATTAGAACTGTTTCTAGATAAATGTGAAGCATTTATATTACATTTAAAAAACATAAGATATCAACATTATTTTACAAATATCAGTAACTTCAAGATCTAGATACTATCAAACAAGTAACTAGTTCAATATAACTCTGGTTAATGTACAATCTACTTATATATATGTATACACATATATAGAAAGGCTAGGTTCACATGCAATAACATTATCTGTAATAAAACACTCTAGAAGACAGTAAGAAAGGCATACCAAGAACACAAATCAGGAATTAATATGTAAAGTGTGATATGGATTTCATGGTACATAAAAGTAGATAAAGACAATGCTATAGTTATAATGAATACCTTAAATAAATGAACATCTTGTCAGATACAAACAAATTTAAACTAATAAACACAAATCCAACAAAAACACATGAAAACCAATTAAATAAAATACTACTAAAAATGAAAAAACCAACACAATATCAGAAAACATTTATTCCTACCTACAAAAGACCAACTCATGCATACCACAACTACACAGCACCCCCAAACCTGATTGTCTACTACAACCCATGATGTTGACCTATGAATCATTTAACTAAAACTTCAATGATTATATATCATGGGCATTTTATAAATATGTAACATAGCTGGCTCCTTTACCAAACACTCTTTTAACTTTAAATATATTCTTAATCAACTAAATCATAAAGCCTTAATGGCCCGGTTTGGTGTAATCTCCCTCTTCACAGAAGTCCCAACAACTGAAGCCTGCAAGACAGATTTAAAACTTTATATCCAAGACCCCAACCCATTGATACACATCCCCGGTAATCAATTAGCAACCCTTATAGAATTCACTACCACCAAAACTAACTTCATGTTCAATAACCAAAACTACCTACAAATAAATGACCTAAGTGTGGGGAATCCCATGTCACCAGTTCTAGCCAACATCTTTATAATGCAGATTGAATCTCAAGCAATCAATTCAGCCTTACACTCAACACCATACTGGTACAGGTATGTTGACGATACAATTGTTAGATTCACAGAACACACACTTAGGTTTCCAACTATGTTAATTCTATACATCTCAACATTAAGTTCACTTGTGACAGGAAAAAAAAACTAACCAAAAAGCATTTTTAACCTCAAGATCACAAGAACCAATACACAATTCAAAACAGAAATCCATAGAAAAATCACTCATACTGGATTATACATTTGCTGGGACTCAGCACATGACACAAAACATTCAACACATTAAGAAACCAAATAAACAGCCATAAAACTATGTTGACCCCATAAAACTGATGATGAAATCAACGAAATAAAACAACACTTCATCAACATCAAAAAATTTCCTCAATAAAACTGTGGAAAAAATGACATGCACACACACACTTAGATCAACAACAACAAACTACAAAACCTTACACTTATGCATAGCATATGCTCCCAACATCAGTGAAAAAAATAACAAACATTCCAGTAAATACCACATTTATTCAAACATCAGGTACAAAATTGAAGTCCATACTATATAAAAACTATACTGACAAACACAATGCCAACATAGTTTATAAAATACAATGTGATAACTGCCATAACCTCTAAATTCGAGAAACAAGTAGAAAAATGGAAACTAGATTTACAGAACACACACACAAAAAAAAAACACACGTTTTTGAGCACTGCAAATCAAATAAACACAACATAACCATAGAAAACACCCAGATACTAAGTAGGGAAACAAATATAAACAAAAGCAAAAGCAAACCAATATGAAGCAACATCTTTATACCTATACTAATTAATAACCTAACATTCAACTGCAATACCCCTACAATCCCGTACCCATTTGTACTCTTGTCCTCAGGACGTGCCCAGCAACAGTCAGTTGCAAACTCTTTGTTAACCTGAAGATGAACTAGGAAGGTCAAAATGTTCTTCTCTGCTTATCAGTAAAAGTGTTAATACTCATATCAGCCATTCTGAGATACATTTCAAGTGGGTTTCTCGTCATCAAGAAGAACACTCAAACTTTGATGTACACTTTTAAGATAATATACATCTAAGTTAAACCTACACAGTCCTTCTCTGTCTAGAGTACTAGGTCCTCCACCAAACAATCCTCTGAAGAAGCCTCTTCTAGGAGCCTCAGGCATATCTTTGGGTACAAAGACTGTGCTTAACATATCTTGTAGGATTTCACTATAAAAATATAGGAATTTTATAAGATCCTGAATACTATATGAATGTAGTTCAGTTTTGATATTTTACCACAAACATCTGAATCATGGTTGTGGCTTGTTCAATAACAACTAACATAACTGTTGTTTTTACTTGTTTAATTTTGTAGCTACTAAAAGTCAATTTCAGAGCATATATGGTGTCTATTTTCACTATATGTGATACTTAATGATAGACTAGATAAATTATTATTTATTCTGTATTTACTATTATATGTCACTTTACCTAAAAGATGATGATATGGAAAATTTCTGAATTTCTGATGCAGAACAAAGGTATAAACCATGGCCATCGGTACTGAAACAGAAAGTCTTAATAGTCCTGTAAATCAGGAATAAAACTGATGACAACTCCATTTTCATTTAAAACACACATTAAATAAAAACAAATACATGAAAATTATACATGTTACTAAATGTTATTCAATCCTGTTAACTTATTATTTTGATTTAGAAACAAAAAGGTCCAAAACTTCCTGTATAAATGCAGTTTATTAACAGTGACATTAAAGTATTACATCCTTTGTCTAAACATTTCCTTAAGCAAGTTATAAGATCTTGAAAAATATTCGACATAAGTGTCACTCAGGGCAAGTCTACTCTCTAATATGATCCAATGTTCACAAAATCAGTTGCTTTTAATTGACAATTTCACAAATTTTCATGGCAAATTATTAGACACATTCAATGTATATGGATTCATGTCTACACTAATTTTCAATCCACTTCACAATCAACAATCAAAGTTTTGTTTTTACATTTTCATAAGTGAAGATGTAGTGATAGCATGCTCAATGTCTAGTTAAGAGCTGGTTTTATTAATTTTATGGAAAGTTTTAGCATTCTAAGATGCAATTCTTCATAAGAATAGAAAAGATAGGTTAAAAATGGATACATACACAACTGCAACATTGTTAAGACAGTTGTTACAAAAACTACTGGTGTTGGAGAGTTAAATGTTACACTTATTTAACTGCAGTGTCAAATCCAACTGTTTGTATCAGTAACTCCATCAATCTGTTGACAAATTTTAATATTAAACCAGAAGATGTGAAGGCATAGAGAGAAGAATCGAACGTGAAATTTGATACTCACACTGACTATGGAGGAACTGCATTAAAGATTACACAGAAGTCAAATAATGTTTTAAAACAACTTAAAAAGGTCTGAGTACTCCCTCCACAATGAAACCTCACACATCAAAAATCAGTTTTAATTCAAAACTAGTATTACCATTTTTAATAAATTCAACTATTTCTCTGTACATGAAATACATATTCTATGTTGGATTTTTTTAAAAGCTAAAGTTTGAAAATTAAATTTGAAAACTGCCTCAATTCATTTAATAATTGGTATTTTAAAATAACTTACAAATAATAAGTGATTAAATAAAGTCAAAGTAAAATACTACATCAACTATTTTCAAATTAACCTAACAATCAATACATTACATGAAAACATCAACAAAATATTAAGTGGTAAGATTTATAGAAACCATAACTATAGTAATATGAAATGTCTTTCACCAGTGATTGATAAAACAGCTTATTCTAGAATGTTGAAAATTGTAATGACAAACTGATTTTAGCCCTTTCATCACAAGATATATCCAGGAACCAGGGAATACTTGAAAATTTGACAAAATATCAAACTTTTATATTTAACTGATTTATTACAGATTTTAATTAAAGTCATATGGTCCATAGGAACAGAAACAGGAGATGTTAAGTATGAGGTTAAAGAGACTGTTTTAAGACATCTAGTCATATCCAAACAACAAAATATAGAACCTCACCTCATATCCACTACAGACAAATAATGGACTTCATAAAGAAGCCTCAGACTAGGTAGACTGTAGACCACAATATTTCCATTGGCTATGAAGCATGCTAAACACACATTACCTGGAAGAAAAGTGATTTCTTCAATCTGTAATTGCTTTTGTGTATTGAGTTAGACAGTATTTTTCAATCAAAAGTTCTTAATAATTACAGTAAAGTTGCATCAAAAAACTTTTCATCACCAATTATGCCAAAATAACCTTCCCACATGAAGTTTCTTTTGGATTATTTGGACAGACTGAGATCCTAAAAGCTGTGATTATATTGCATGAAAAAAATACATCACATACTACTTTAATGTTATACATTCATTTAAAATACCAAGCAATACTTGTTTTCAGTTGCACTAAACAGTATGTGACATACCAACAATGGAATTTTTACTATTAGATTATAAACAATGAGTTGACCAAAACTGTATTCTGTAAATTTCCTATTCTGTTGTTAATAATCAGCCTTTACCAGCCAAAACTACTGCTCAATGTTTAGTACATACCAGTGATTCATGAGGAAGAATGAATTATATCCTTGAATAGATGGGTTAAATAAAAAGTTGTACGTAACCAATATTGAAAAGAAAAATGTACTGTTTTCAATAATTCTATCAATATGAAATTAAAAGGGGGGTTCAATTCCCTTCATGCCATCCTGTATCAAATTGTATTTATTTGTTAGTTTTTTCCACAATTAAATGTGAAATGAGACAGGTGAGGTTCAACTCCACCATCTTCAAGTTTGGTGCTGATTGATCAAGAAATGTAAGAATATATAAGGAACAGAAAAACACTTATTGAAGTTTATTTACATATGGAAGATGAGGTTCCAACCCTCACCCTTTAATTACTTTCCTATGGCATCCTACAAAACTGTGCCAAGTTTGGTGCTGACTGATTGTGTAAATGTTCAGGGTGTTTGGAAAGTCACTGTGCAGTTCTGAAAGCAGAAATAACAGCATTCATTCAGTCTATTTCAAACCAGCAACTGATAGCAGTGTTTAGAAACAAAATAAGAAGGATCCAAACCTGTATTGATGTCAACAGTGGTCACTTTCAACATTGTTTATAATTGTCATTTATATTTACCTCCTGTATTCTATACTGAAACATGTTTGTTAATAAATATATAAGTGAACAGTGACTTTCTGAACACCCTGTATAAAGAACACATATAATAATAGAAATATTGTTAATTTTTTCATTTTGTTTTATATAGTATATTAGGAGCATGACCATGAAGAATCAACCACAGTAATACCAATCATAATAATTTCTTTATAAACAGTACAAATTCAATTAAACCATCAAAATATAATAAATGTAACATTAACTACTACAGTTGGTTTACCTTCATTGTATTCGTCATAAGCAGCAAAACTCATTTTGCTTTCCAATGTTTAAAGTATTTGTTATCAAAGTGTTTATTAACAAATGAAATAAACATTGCATTATTAATTTTATACACAATTTTTTAACACAACAAATAAAAGAAGCAACTCACCTACAGATTTTAGTGTCACAGCTTTTGCACAAACAACAAAAGATGTATCAGTTATGTTAGCCTTGCTCACACAAGATTGTGATGGGACAGACATCACCCGAGCTTGCTTCTCAGAAACCATTACCACAAACTGATTACCACATACTTCAGAAGGTAAAGGAGTTAGTAAATTTGTGTTCTTGGAAATGTTGTCCACGATAGCTTGTAAAACAAAAATTTAGTGGTATGAGAAATAAAAGAACAAAATATAATCACAATGAAATGAATTACAGGAACAAAGTAGATTGTAATGAAGTAAAAACCCAAATATACTTTGTACCAAGACCAATTACAAACAAATGTGTTTACTTTGAACCAAGACCAATTACAGTCAAGCAGAGCCGTGTTTGCTTGTGTACCAAGACCAATTACAGTCAAGCAGAACCATACTCACTAATCTACTATGAGCAACTAGAAAGAAGCATGCTTACTTGTGTACCAAGACCAATTACAGTCAAGCATAGCCATGTTTGCTTACTTGTGTACCAAGACCAATTACAGTCAAGCAGAGCCGTGTTTGCTTGTGTACCAAGACCAATTACAGTCAAGCAGAATCATGTTTACTTAAGCACCAAGACCAATTACAGTCAAGCAGAGCCGTGTTTACTCACGTACCAAGACCAATTACAGTCAAGCAGAGCCGTGTTTGCTTCTGTACCAAGACCAATTACAGTCAAGCAGAGCCGTGTTTGCTTCTGTACCAAGACCAATTACAGTCAAGCAGAGCCGTGTTTACTCACGTACCAAGACCAATTACAGTCAAGCAGAGCCGTGTTTGCTTGTGTACCAAGACCAATTACAGTCAAGCAGAGCCGTGTTTGCTTGTGTACCAAGACCAATTACAGTCAAGCAGAGCCGTGTTTGCTTGTGTACCAAGACCAATTACAGTCAAGCAGAGCCGTGTTTGCTTGTGTACCAAGACCAATTACAGTCAAGCAGAGCCGTGTTTGCTTGTGTACCAAGACCAATTACAGTCAAGCAGAAGTATGCTTACTCACATACCAAGACCAATTACAGTCAAGCAGAACCGTGTTTGCTTCTGTACCAAGACCAATTACAGTCAAGCAGAGCCGTGTTTGCTTCTGTACCAAGACCAATTACAGTCAAGCAGAGCCGTGTTTACTCGCGTACCAAGACCAATTACAGTCAAGCAGAAGCATGCTTACTCACATACCAAGACCAATTACAGTCAAGCAGAACCGTGTTTGCTTCTGTACCAAGACCAATTACAGTCAAGCAGAACCGTGTTTGCTTCTGTACCAAGACCAATTACAGTCAAGCAGAGCCGTGTTTACTCACGTACCAAGACCAATTACAGTCAAGCAGAGCCGTGTTTACTCACGTACCAAGACCAATTACAGTCAAGCAGAGCCGTGTTTACTCACGTACCAAGACCAATTACAGTCAAGCAGAGCCGTGTTTGCTTCTGTACCAAGACCAATTACAGTCAAGCAGAGCCGTGTTTGCTTCTGTACCAAGACCAATTACAGTCAAGCAGAGCCGTGTTTGCTTCTGTACCAAGACCAATTACAGTCAAGCAGAGCCGTGTTTGCTTCTGTACCAAGACCAATTACAGTCAAGCAGAGCCGTGTTTGCTTGTGTACCAAGACCAATTACAGTCAAGCAGAGCCGTGTTTGCTTGTGTACCAAGACCAATTACAGTCAAGCAGAGCCGTGTTTGCTTGTGTACCAAGACCAATTACAGTCAAGCAGAGCCGTGTTTGCTTGTGTACCAAGACCAATTACAGTCAAGCAGAGCCATGTTTGCTTATGTACCAAGACCAATTACAGTCAAGCAGAGCCGTGTTTGCTTGTGTACCAAGACCAATTACAGTCAAGCAGAGCCGTGTTTGCTTGTGTACCAAGACCAATTACAGTCAAGCAGAGCCGTGTTTGCTTGTGTACAAGACCAATTACAGTCAAGCAGAGCCGTGTTTGCTTGTGTACAAGACCAATTACAGTCAAGCAGAGCCATGTTTGCTTATGTACCAAGACCAATTACAGTCAAGCAGAACCATGTTTACTTATGTACCAAGACCAATTACAGTCAAGCAGAACCATGTTTACTTATGTACCAAGACCAATTACAGTCAAGCAGAACCATGTTTACTTATGTACCAAGACCAATTACAGTCAAGCAGAACCATGCTTACTTATGCACCAAGACCAATTACAGTCAAGCAGATTTGTGCTTATTTATGTACTATGAGCAATTAGAAAGAAACATGCTTACTTATATACTAAGAACAACTACAGTGAAGCAGAACCATGTTTATTTATGTACTAATCATTGTATTTCTTCAAGCAATAAACTGAAAGGTAGGAATTGCTAACTGTTTACATAGATTGCACTTGCAACAGGGTAGGTTAAAATACATTATAAAAATGACAACCATTTTACCACTGTTAACATAAATGGCATATTTTAACTGTATCATACTGTTATAAAAGCTACACACTTGTGGTCCAATACCAAATAAAAGAAATCACCGAGTTAAAACACTGACACCATTGCACAGCCTAATCATTCCTCCTTCTGATCCTTACAGAAATAAGATGGCCGAACAGCAACCTGAAAAAGCTTGTTATGATGTTGTTCACCCTAGCCGACTGCCATCTGGTGTGACATTGAACCTTGAATAGAGGACTGTGGTCCATATGTGGAACAGGCATGGCCATAAAGGTGCCAGACAAGACAAACTTAACTGCAGTGTCAGTGAGCTCATTTTCTAGAATACTGACATGGCCAGTTATCCATGGATGGAAACAGAAGATAGAGAAAAATGTATCAGTTGTTTCTGTACACCAATGAGAACAGTGTGATAACTTGTGAAGCAATGCCAGTACAAAGCTAAGAAAGTAAGTGTAAATAATACAATCAGTGTACTGCATAGCTTCTATATGATCTAGGGTAAGAGAAATGGCATGCAATTCAGCAGTAGACACAAAACTGTAGAAGGGATCCTGTGTGCAATCACTAAACCACAACAAACTGTGGCAAAGCCCACAGAGTCACATAATTTTGAACCTCTGATTCACATGGGAATGTTACAAAATGTGTTGGCAAAGAGAAGACTGTACTTCTAATCAGGAAATCCACCTTCCTCAGATGACTGAATGAAAGGCCACATATAGGAATGGTAATAAGCCATGGTGAAATGGGCTGATCTCTGGGGACAGCAACATCATATCCAATGTCAGACCCAATTCAGCCAATTGCATCCAGATATGAAGAAACTTCTTGGAATTCAGTGTACAAAGTCTAGACAAGAGAAGTGCACAAAACCCCATGCAAAGACAAGGTCCTAAATAGTGAATGGGATCCAACATCTTCAGACAGAGGCCTTGGTAGAACCATAGATCTGTAGCCTAGTGAGGATCAAATGAAGGCCAAAAGACCCTGAACAATTCATATGAATGGAGTTCCCAAAAGATGCTGTACTTGCATGTAGTACAATGAGCCTTTTAAAGAAGACAGAAACAAGATATTCTCTCTTGAGGAACACATCCCTGATTAAGGTTTCAAACTGAATTAGGTGGTCTATGGTGAGCCACAGTCAGAAGAACTCACAAGGAATCAAACAGGATGAGTATTAACCATCCTTTTAAAGACATTACAGAAACAGCTAGTCAAAGCAATTTGATGATAATTAGGAGTTGTAGGATCCTTTTCAGGTTTAGAAAAATGTTGGGCAATAATCGCCTTGCCCCAAGCATAAGGAAAATGTTCTCCTGCCAGTTCCAATTAAAGACAACCAGAGGAGCAAGAGAGGAAGGAGTGAGATGATGCAGCATTTCGTAGTGAACATCATCAGGTTTGATTAATGTACTGCCAAATCAATGTAGAGCAGGCTAGAGTTCCATCAGCATATAGGGATGATTAGTCATTGAGATAACTGTTCCAAAAAGAGAGACAATCACTCTCCTTAAGACATGATGGCCAAAAAGGGAGGGGGAAAAAACAAAGCAAAAGTGCTGGAAAGTTTAGTAAAGCTCTCTCCAAGAGTATTGGCATTGCTTTGTACATCAGAAAAGCAACTTCCTGGCCACTGGAGAACAAGATGAAAAAGGAATGGAAAGCATATCCCCTAGTTCTCGTCCAATATGATTTGAAACTGGTAGTAGAAAAGCTGATGGTTGTGAACTTAATCACAGATTCCTTTTGGTTTTGACATCTGACCTGCTGAGCATAGATGTGGACCCCTGGAAAGCAATGAGGTTGGAAAGAGAGGGATACCTGCAAAAGGTATCCCAACCCCATTTTTCAGCCTTTTGTACAGCTAGTAGGCTGGAGCTCACCATGGACAAGGAAATCATGGGAAATGTGTTAAAGTTTTTTATACAGAACAAATAGCTGCTTGAATGATGCAATTAATTACTGCCTCCATACAGTCATTAATAAGTGGAAGATTAAAAACAACAGGATTGAGTTCTGAAAGATGTTTGAAAGAGAGCCAGTCAACCTGCAATACCAACCTTCCATCACACAATTTGTCATTCTAGCATTAAAAAAAACTGCTAAAACGTGACAGTACTGGCAGGTTTCAGAAATGTTCCCTACAAGGAAAGATACATGGATTATAGGAATCAAGGCCTTAATGTCATCCAAATTGGAATGAAATCCACTGTATGAAAGTTGCCATTTTTATTTAGACAGAGGAGAACTGTTTACAACCACTCCATTTTTCTTTGCTAGAAGAAGGTCTGTCAACCTCCATGGATCCTGCCAAGGGTCAAGTAAAAGTAAATAAGAGCATGAATGAATACTTATTCTGCCTTTCAGTATCAAAGAAGATGAAACTGAGCAGATAGTGGAAGCTGGGGCCAAAGAAGATGGACCTGGATAATTGCTGCAAGCAATTGTGGGGACAGATACAGGAGTATATGTTGACTTGTCTGGTTTATCCCCTGAGGTAAAAAAATATTTACATGATGTGGAAAAAAAAAAAAAAGACTGATAGAGACAATGAAAGCTCTACCTGCAAAATAACTGTAGCAGTGTATGTGTTTGATGGAGCATGAGACAACAATTCTGAGCTTTTGGATAACAAATGTTTTTAAATTCTGTACCTCTCTCTCCTCCACCAATTTAGAACAGAAACATTAGTAAGACTGGTGGGAATGAACACAATTAATGCAGGAAGGGTCCATTTTCCATAAACTTTTCAGTGATATAACAACTTTACCAACATAATTATAAACATAGATCCAATATATCAGGCTGAATATTTTACATGCTTTTATAATTTCCAAATTCTTCTCAAACATTTAAAATGAATTAAAATAGAACTATCATGTTTTATTTAATATAACAACTTATCACTATAAACAGGGATAAACAGATTATTCTAATTTTATTAATTATTGACTTTTTTTTTCAGTTCAAAATCTACAAAACTGATTAACTAGCTAAATGAATTGCTTGGAAACTGATTAACTAGTTGAATGAATTGCTTGGAAACTGGTTAACTAGCTAAATGAATTGCTTGGACACTGATTAACTAGCTGAATGAATTGCTTGGAAACTGGTTAACTAGCTGAATGAATTGCTTGGAAACTGGTTAACTAGCTGAATGAATTGCTTGGAAACTGGTTAACTAGCTGAATGAATTGCTTGGAAACTGATTAACTAGCTAAATTAATTGCTTGGAAACTGATTAACTAGCTGAATGAATTGCTTGGAAACTGATTAACTAGCTGAATGAATTGCTTGGAAACTGATTAACTAGCTAAATTAATTGCTTGGAAACTGATTAACTAGCCGAATGAATTGCTTGGAAACTGATTAACTAGCTGAATGAATTGCTTGGAAACTGATTAACTAGCTGAATGAATTGCTTGGAAACTGGTTAACTAGCTGAATGAATTGCTTGGAAACTGGTTAACTAGCTGAATGAATTGCTTGGAAACTGGTTAACTAGCTGAATGAATTGCTTGGAAACTGGTTAACTAGCTGAATGAATTGCTTGGAAACTGGTTAACTAGCTGAATGAATTGCTTGGAAACTGGTTAACTAGCTGAATGAATTGCTTGGAAACTGGTTAACTAGCTGAATGAATTGCTTGGAAACTGGTTAACTAGCTGAATGAATTGCTTGGAAACTGGTTAACTAGCTGAATGAATTGCTTGGAAACTGGTTAACTAGCTGAATGAATTGCTTGGAAACTGATTAACTAGCTGAATGAATTGCTTGATAATAATGGAACTTAAACACTTAAAGAAAACATTCAATTTAGTCTTTTTAAACATTTTGTGTTGAATTTAGAAGCTGCATGCACTTAGTAATAAAACATTAAACATGACTGAACAACATGTAACATCCAGTTGGGTAATATTACCACTGAACATCATATTTACTTACTTGTCGCTTGGTCACAACTATCTTTGGTGTTGCAATCAACATCCTTCCAAAACCCTGATGGATAGGGGATGAGAGCACCATTACTATCAAGGAAAGCCAGAGACACAATGGATTCCTTCAGTCTATAGATAGTTCCTACAAATAGAATTATACATTGTTGGACTTAACTCATACATGTGACACATTTCATTTGTTTCCAATCTTCTACAAACATTTATTAACAAAGTTTCTTCTCCATGTTAAAACAAAAATTACGTCAAATATATATTTCTGTTAATTATTCTGAATTATAACATCCAGTTACTGTGTCATCAGACCATATCAAAGACCAGTGTGACAACTGTCCTCCATCACTATTGACTAAAACTTAATAGTTTACACTTTAAAACAAGTAGAACTAGGCACAAAAAACAAATATACAACTTCTTAGATCATACCAGCATTCTGAAATAATGGAAATATAAGGCAGATTATATTAAGGTCTTGGGTTTTGTTAGCTGCAAGGAAATGTTGCTGATTTAACACTCCTACGAAAAGTGGGGCCTAATAGGCCCCAGAGCAACTTGAAAGGTTATTAATATTAGGCTAATAATTTTGTATTTAAATGAAATTGCCATTTAAATCCATTAATGAATGGATTAACAAGATTCCCACTGTCCCTATCTACTATCTAGCGAAACCACAGCCAGGGGAATGAGCTTGGAGAAATCAGGACTAGAAACGTCTTTTCGTAGGAGTGTTAAAAAAAGGATTTAGATAATTTATTGAGTTTGCCAGTTATCACAATTTAAATTATAAGTATAATTTGCATAGAAATAACTTTAACAGTGTCATGAAAGAAAAGAATCTTGATGTAAGGGTTGATCAATCTCTACAGCTATAAAAGTAGAATGCTGTTGCTAGTGGTGGGACAAACAGGATTTCAGGTTGTATCTACAAAAATATTGAACACAAGTCTAAGAAGTTATAATTTCATTGTATAGGTCACTGGTTAGGCCAAATTTGGAATAGTGTGTTCAGTTTTGAGGTCCTTACCTTAACAAAGACACTGAACTGTTGGAAATAATTCAGACAAGCATTGCTAAAATGAAGCCTGGGATGGAGGGGTTGTTATAGAAGAGAAAGAGGGGATTTAATTAAGATATCTAAGTTTGTAAAGATGAGACTAATAAATTTGTTAATAACTTTTGGTTAATTCAATTCATCCACATTATTCTTCAAGATATAGAGATGATTCACATGAGACTGTGACAAGGTGGAGTGCATATAACTTTTCAGCTTCCTTTGACTAGAAAATGATCTTTTAGCATTACTTGTGGTCAAGTATTACTAACTTATAAATTCTGAGCAGAGAGAAAACTGATGAACAAATGTTCTGAAGCACATTTTTTTTCCAAACATAATATATGAAAGTCTTTTATGAAACTAGAATGTTCTTGGCAAGAACACTGTGTACTTGTTTAGTTTCATACTTCATGCAATTCTTTGATTTTAACAACACCAAGTTGGTTACATTAGTAGGCAGCACAATTCCATCCTTAAGAGTGAGTGGAGACATGCCTCACTGCAGAAAATCCTTGGGTGGAGAAACCAGTGAAGATCTCTGATTTGGGGATGCCCTTCAAATCCCTCTAAACAATAACTCCTCATGGAAGGATAAAAGTTGCATGTGGAGTGACCTCAATAAGTATAAAACAATATCCCCAATATCCTTCAAATTCAAAAAATAGTTTAATGTGTTTTGGGGTAGATGTTTCTACCAAGATATCCTCAGAAGCTACCTTCATAACTGACTTAGGAGAGCCAGCAAGCTCTTCCAAATAAAAAAAGGGAGACATTTGCCATAAAGGTTTGTCTAACAAAGAATGCAGTATGGGAAAATAAGATACAGGTGTAAAAGATGGTGAAGATTGCTGATCAGAGTCCATAAAACATTGTTATTTACTAATGATCTGTTTTTGTATTTAAATTTGGAGGATCCATAATGAAATAAGCAAGTTTCATTGCCCACTTACCACACTCACCATGAAGTCCTACAAGGGGATGCATTAAAATGCCAAACAAGGACACTGCAGCAATGTCAGGGTTTCATGAGCACTATACCCAAACACTAGCATCGGACATAATATCCACAACACTGGTACTCAGTTGGCCCTTGCCCAACAGGACCAGCTGACTGATCCTGGGAGGTTTTCCAAAAGCTATTCATCTACAGGAATTCAAGGCCAAAGTGGTGTGTTGGGATTGCACCACTCAACCATCAGGGTTATCTCCTCCCCTTCATGGGTCACCACTCAAAACTAAAAATACAGAACCTTTCCTGGGATGTCCTTTCACCACATACAGGAATTCACCCCAAGGGGATCACACTGTCTTGGTTAATAAATAATGTTAAGTATGCATACTAAGAGGTAGTGACCAGACTATTCTTAAGCCAATCAATAAAAATTTTTATACAAATATTTAAGTTACTCGGGAAAATATATTTACAACTTTTTCATAGGCTAGACTACTCAGGTGCAGAAAAATAGTATTTCAGTGTGATATATAATACTATTTAAAATTATCTACAATTGCCCACAGGACATTTTTTCACCCTCTCCTTATGAGGAAATGTGTTTGGTTAATCTTAGTGTAATGGTTGATTAGTTTCTTAACCCATCCAAGTAGTGCACTGTTGCTAGTGGTAAAGCATATAGGATTTTAAGTTGTATCTAAAGCAAAATTGAATACAAGTCTACAGATGTTATAATTCCATTGTACAGATCATTGGTTATGCCACTTTTGGAGTATTATGTTCAGTTTTGGGTTCCTAATCTATCTTGGGAAGGACGTTGAAGTGTTGGAAACAGTTCAGAGAGGGGCTACTAGAATGGTGGCTTCGATAGATGGTCTGTCATGAGATTTTTGAAGGTGTTTTCTTCCTAAGAAGTCACGACCTACCAGCAGTGGAATTGCTAAGATGAATATGACTACACATAAAGAGACATTTCGGTCATTACATGAAACTTGTTTGAGAAATTGAATAGATATACATATTACAGCTGCATTGCACAGAGAAAACAATTAAACAATAAATTTCTTAAGACTTTCATCTGTTTCAAGGATTAATTTCTTTAAGTCTGTCTTGATGGGGGGGGGGGACATAAAAATAGCTTTACATCCCTTTTTCCATTCAAAGTTGTTTGGAATTTAATAATACTGTTTAAATAATGTTGTTTTACAAATCTAAATAATGTTTCTACAAAAAATAAGTGCTAAGTTTGATCTGGTAGATTTGGAATTAAAGTTTGACTTGTAAATTTCTGTGATTCAAGTTGGAAGATAGCCATTTAGAGAAATACGATCATGCCATTACTTAATTATATATTTTGAGCTTTGACACATATCAACAAGAAATGCAATGAATCTTAAAGTAATACAGAACAAGTAATATGTGTCATTAGTTTAGATGATTAACAGCAGACTGGAAGTTAGAAATCATCAGAAAAATCTGAACCACAAAATTCAGAAGAATAATTTAAGAAATGCAAAAGCCAAAATGTTGCATAGTAAAAACATAGTTTTTTGGACTTTTGTGGTTTTATAAATAGTTTGGGCAAAAGTATAACCTTTCACAAATACACACATATAAATGAGGTTAAACATAGACTGTATGATGTAAAAAACAAATCTCAGTTGCTGAAGTATATTTGTAATCTTGTAATCACAATTTTTCAACCTTGTTCAAGTAATTATAAGTGTGACAGTTCTTTTACAGTCATAAGAACAAACTCTATTTCAATTAAATAACGGGTACTGATAACATTAAGACAAATAATTATTAAAGTACAGATAAGAGAAGTTAACAGATTTGTTTTACTACAACTAAATTCAACAACACAAAACATGAAGTTATAATTTGTAATATGTTATTTATCTTTGCCATATCTCTTAAAGTTACAATATTTTAATGTTGAGACATTATGAATTCTGAGAAGCACTGGTACAAGTCCCTGAATGACTGTTGTGGTTTATTCACTCAAAATAGCTTTTTCATGTGACAAAAATATTTTACAAACATTAAAATTTTAATACAGTAAAGGCTAACTAGACTTAAAATATTTTTTTTATATAAATAAAAACACAAAAACATCTAGGTAGTTAAGATTAATGCATAATTACCATAACTTTTTACTAAAACAAGTTTGTTCAAAAGATTACCTTAACAGAAGAATAAAAATGTGCACATTTATAATGCAAAACTATTTTCATTTATGTATAATTATAAAACTATTTAACAAAAAGTAACATGTATTCAGAAGTAACACTTTTTTTTTTCCTATTTTAACGTTTTTACATAGAAAAAACGTTAGGTGACACCTGTGAATATCTTATAATGTTTTAAATGGTAGAACCATTCTCATTACAAAATGTATCTTTATATGGTAAGTTCACAGATCCTTCATACTCACAGCCATGATCATACAATATCAATTCAATCATGTATTTAACTGTCTTTTATTTCACAAGAACTTACCACTGGGAGAAACTATGACTGGGTGGGTAAGACGGTGATCACAGTCTGATGGGAACGTTAGCAGAATTACAAGAATGGAACCAAGACTAGTTCCTACCCACAAGCTAGGGCTAGTTGTAGGATCTTGAAGACAACAAAATGTATGGAAAACAAACACTTGGTTACAAATAAAAGTAGTAAATTAAGTATTTTATTAAAAAAAAAAAACAAATGAGTAATATAATTCAAGTGATTTGTACAACAATAGGAATACAACTAAATGAGGTATTACAGTGGTGAGATAACTACCCAGACCCCTGGTTGCACTGGTATGTATTTAACTTAACAAGGAATGCGTGTGAAAGTCAACTTTTTCAAAAATTTTTTATATCAAACATCTGCATTTCTTTGCCACATTATGGTTTAATTTTTTAAAACTATTTTAATTCTTTATCACATGTTTTTAGACAGCTTTGTCATGACATGTCAATAAACAGATCTACAATTGAAATAAATATGGAAGCTAACTATCGTTAATACTTTTGATCTAGCATACACTTTACACAACTATTTGAATAACACGAATCAGTCTGAATTTCTACAACACAACTCTATTAAGCAAGACACAATAACAATATTAACTTATCGAATATATAACACCACATCTGTTTGCAAAGAAGAAAAGCAAGCTAAAACCAAGTCAAACTTAATACAATGATCAATTAGCAAGTAACTATTTTTAACATCTTAAAACCAACATTTCAATTTGCATGGTGCCACAAAACAATGTTGGTCAGATTGCAGACTGAGATCAGATGCAGATAAAGTAACTCAAACAATTTAAATGTTAAGCAACTCTCTGACTTTGTACTACCATTCAGACTTCCAAAATCTGGACATCCCTTTTCCTGCTAATTTTAAGAAAATGTATAGATACTACTTTTACAGTATCACAGTGTTTATATATTTTCTGTTTGATATAAAATACTGCATAGAGTACAATATAATAAAGTACAATAGTGTCCAATAACATTTTTTCCTCTTTTTCTCTTCAGATTGGTCTGTACAATATTTTATTTTTGACTATAATACTTTCTTATGCACATTACTCTTGGTGTACAACAAGATGAATTATAGAAATGCAGTTTTCTTAGTGGCAAAACTCAGGACCCATAGTTGCTGAACTTGGGAGGGACAGCTGTACTTCTTTAGAATATAGCTTCAGCATTGAATGCTTTAATAAATTCTCTACTATGAGAAACATTACTATTATCATTAAGAAAAAAACTTTAAAAAATAAGAAAACCAGGTAAAAAAAGCAGTAAGATCAACTTCAAAACTAAAATATTTTTTACTTAAAGACATCATACCACTTTTATTACTAAAGGAATCAGCAAAACAAAGCCACTGGACAACCTCAGCACTAACATTTTCTAAACTGGACACACTTGAGCTTCTGGACCAAGAAAATGAACTGTCGATCTTCTCTGCATGAGTGGAAAACATTTTATCATAAATAAAACAATTAAAATGCCATAAAAGAAATGTACAAACAGAAGAGTCTTATTCAAAGTGTAAACTTGTGCACATTTATATAATAAAAAACATACTTTAGGTATCACACTCCATTTATTACAACAAAATCTTTTAACAATTTGAAGTACACAAACATTAGATATCAATTAAATTACTGAACAGAAATTTTCCTTTAGTTAACTCATAAATTTAATTAAGTAAATAATAAACAAATTTTAAGGAAGGATTATTATTACAGCTTGCAGGAACAGATCACTTATAGTGATGCATGTGAATCCTGCAATTAATAAAGGTCTTTAAAAACAACAGAATGCTTTAGTGTTTAACATCTCAGCAAATTTAGAAAGATATAACATTTATACTATAAACAAACAATGCAGAGATATTAAAATGTCAAAATATTGTGTGTATGAAATTCAAAATATAAATGTGAAACTACCTGACAATCACACATTTCAAACTCAAATATTTTGTTCATTAAAGAAAATGCCTATTGTTAAAAATTGAAAAGTTCCCAATAACTTTCTTTTCTGTTATAACACTGAATACTACTATTTTTAACTTTCCTTTCTGTTATAACACTGAATACTACTATTTTTAACTTGCTTTTCTGTTATAACACTGAATACTACTATTATTTTTTTATCAGAAAATTAATGGTAAAGATTTATTTTATTTATCTTTTTACACTTTTTCTCTTTTTCCACATGTGATATCTCTTCTCATTTATACAAAATTCTGTTAATTTCTATGAACCTGCTAAAGTAAACATAAATCTTTTATTAACCATGTTAGAAATTGTGCAATAAATTTTAGTGTACATAGAGTCAAATGCTTACATACAGTACAGAATTATTTAGGTTAGATAAACATATAAAGGAAACACTAATGCCAAGCAGATGCAGAAGTTTAACACAAGCATAAAAGTTTACAGAACATAAATATAAAATATTTCTACTGCATTCCAGAAATCTTCACAAAGAAACAGGAAACCAAGAAATGAGCATGAGGTGTCCTGAAATACACTGCTGGCCAAAATCTTAAGGCCAATGAACATAAAAAATATTAAATATTAAAAAAGTTTTTTATTTTTATTTTCCCTTTTCTTATTTTCATCTTTCGAAGCTCTACTCAAGTGGTTTAGTCTAACAACACAAAATGCATATTTTTTCTTTATATTCTTTGGCCTTACGATTTTGTCCAGCAGTGTATTTGTAATTTTCAAGAAAAGCTATAGAAATCAGTTATAATTTCTGTACAGTTGAAGGGAATAAAAAAAATGCATTTACCATTTATCTGTCCCTACTAATTAATTTACTTTTATAACTAACAACTACAAATGATTTAAAATGAAACTTAAAAATCATAAATAAAAATGGTACAAAACTATTATCTTTCCAAGAAAAGAATATGCAATATATTTATATACAAGCTTTGATTCAGGTTATTACTTCTTTTCTGAAACAAAGAACCAGACATAATACCACACAAATGTACATAAACATTTATACTAACAGTTTTATCTTGACGTAAACCTCCTAACGTTTTATCTTGATGTAAACCTCCTAACGTTTTATCTTGATGTAAACCTCCTAACTTTCTCTTTTATTTTATTTGTATAGTTTCCAAGCTCATACACAAACTGGGTACCAAATGGCTATTGTAGATTGTGATAAAACAGTTTGTGTGCACTTTTAGAAAGTATTTACTGACACTTAACTAATTTATATATATAATTACTTAGTGACAACTTTAATTATAGTGAAAGCAAAATTTATCTAAATGTTTTGAATTCAATGAGTAAACTCTATTGGGGTTAATTTATTGTACACAAAATAAAACATTAAAAATGAGGTTTAACACTTCACTCTTTTCCAATTTGCATAACAAGAGAGACAAGAGTTAAAGTGAAAAACATTAAATAATTAAGATTGTATTTAGTACTGATGATATAATTATCATAAACAGAAAATGTATTTCCAATACACACCTCACTCACGTAACAGCTTTCCCATTCATTTCTATCCTCTATATGCAGAGTTCTTCACACTGATACTTTTTTAATGTGTTACAAGTGTGCTGTAGCATGCAAGCAAGAATGTAACAACCCACCACTTCAACCTTCACTTCAATATTATGCAAAAAAAAGACAATAACTTCCAATATGATACTACTCACATAATAGCTGAACTTCCACATTGCACTGAAGGTATCAATGCAAAACTTAATCAGAGAGTGTCTGAAGAGAGCTCCTGGAGTGTATCTTCTCTCTGCAGAGGTATACATCCACGGGAGATCTGAATCACATATAATCTTCACCCATTGTGAAAATATGTTACTATAATGGGTGGGAAAGGAGCACATCAAGAAGCAACTAAACATGAAAATAATGTAGACGTTAGGGTGCATCAAAGCTTCCAGTCCAAAATCAGATGATACTATTCTACCAGTATGATGGGGTCTCAAATGTTCTCCTCTCAAGCCTAGGAAGCAGAAGGAAAAAACTTCTATTCCAACCTCTAGGCAGAGCAAACTCAGAATACAACCAAAACCAAGCCACCATGGAACTGAAATCCAAGTGACAATATAATAGAGAAATGAAATATGATGGTTAACTCAAATAAAAAACAAAGTGGCATTAGGAATTTATTATCCAGTCCACAGGAGGACAAAAAAAACCTACCAAACACACATTTTAGGACTTAAATTTGTGCTTAATTCAACACTAGTCCATATGGGAACCAACATCATGGCAGTAGAAGAATAAAGGGTCCCAGCTGGAGGAGTGAACTGTATTTTGGTGGATCATCTCCAGTAAATAACCGTGCAGCACTGGATATCATATAATCGGGCCCACAGTGGAAGGAGGGTTCATATTGTCTATAACAACAGAACACAATTAACCTGCTCAGAAATGAAGGGAACTGATACCTCATGGCTCAGATCTGGTAAGTGACAAGAGCTCCCACTCTCTAGTCTAAGAAGTAAGAGATAATGCTATGTGAAGACTGGAGGACTGTAATACTGGAAAAAGTGCAATGGACGACTATGATAGTCCATAAGTTAATACAATCTGGTGCAGACATAGTTATAATGCAAAACACCATGAAGATTAACTCACTAGTGGTCTTGTGGAATACTCCATCTCAGCTGTTGGCATTATACACTAGTAAGAATTTATAGATTACTACACCTGGATAAGCATTACTTGTCACAATGTGAGATCTAACATATACATTAGTGAACTTACTCATTCACAGATGGACCAAGGTGTGAAAAATGGCAACAGGTGATATTTGATATCTAGATAAGGAGATGTCCACGTGATGAAGATTTTGGGAGATGAAATGTATTAAATGTAGTCCACATACTAGCCTGAATAATCTTTTCCAAAAGATGACAGAAATGGGCAGCCAGAGAAAGGGAGAGAGGTGACAGATCTGATGATAAAACACTTCAAAAAGAATTAGGAAATGAAAAATAACGAAGAATAATCCAATCAGATAAGCTAGTAGATCCATCCTTTAAGGGTGGTATGGAAAGTATAAGAGAAAGAAAGAGAAGGTTCCAGCAGATGATCAAATAATAACTGAAACTATGCAAAGAAGCCATGCAAGCAATACAACATTGTAGGATCAGAACAAGAATATAAAAAGGAAATGGAAGAGAAATGGGAGTGAATATGATGCCATCTTCAGGAGTCACTGACATTTTGAAAAAAAATACCATGATCCAGATATAGCAGAAAATAAATATGGTAACAAAGAACACATTATCCATTGACAGCAAAAACATCTAACTAATGTTGACCACAGGTGATATGGAACAAAAACTAGAATTGAAGGACAAGAGGTACATGAAACAGCGACTTGAGGTTTGAAATGAGGTTCGGCAAGGGCATGAAGAACCACGGTGAGGTCCCAATCAAAAAGACAAAAGGAACAAAACAAAAGTTCTCAATGGAAATAGAAGGTACTGAGCAAGACTGTTCCATAGCTGTGAACGATAGTAATAGAAAAAAAAAACCACTGTCAAACAGCCAAGTAAAAAGTTCAGACAGGTGAGTAACAGTAGGATGGGAAAGGAGGTAACCATGACAACTTGCAAAAAATTCTATTTTTTCCAAAAAAATGTCCTACATAAAAATGAAACCATATAGAGGTCCTATACATAAGTTAAGGGTAGATGGACATTAATTAAAGATGCACTCCTATCTAGGAGATCCCAACAACAGAGGAGTCATACTTGAAGGAATAGGGTCAAGGAAGACAAATACACCAATATGGAGTATGAAAGGGAACAAATATCCTCTCACAAGCCCTCAGGAGAGTGGTGAATAGCCTCAGACAGAAAATGGATGAAAGGTATTTTGGGATGGTGAAAAGAGGTAAACAAAGACAAGAAAACTGGGTTTGGTAAATCTCACAGTCATCAGGGTGAGAACCCTCACACTTGGATTAGATATACTAAAAAGTTGAGAGATGAGAAATGGAAAACCCAAACAATAGTACACTAAAGCACAGATATAAGGTATGAGTGAGATAAAGAATGCTAACTTCAGAACATAATTGTGCTAAAAACTGGAAAAGAACAGAAACCAGGCAGTAAGAGGAAGAAGCAGAGTAACCATAAAATATAAGAGACACAAACAGGGGTACAGGGATACTAAAATGATATCTTGAATGAAAAGACTTATCATGTGAGGTTAAGATTTCTGAAATAATTTTCTCTTTAATAAAGTGTTGAAGGAGTGAAGTACTTAGAATGAGTTGAACACCATTTATGATATTTTTGTTGTAGTTTGTGGTGTGAATGGTAGGACTTGTAGTCAATAGAAAATTTGTCAGTAGTCATCTGCACTAAGCAATTTTTATTTTTCTAGCATGCTGATTTAGCTTTGGAAATTCATTTCCTTCAGATGTTGTGGATGCAGTAAATTTGTAGGAGTTCATAGAAATAATTAATAAATATTTGAATAATAAAAGTGTTTTATTTTTAAATTTCAGTTCAGTGAACAGGATGACCTAGAAGAACCAAAACACTTCTGTTTTGAAATTTTGTTATTCAACATCCCTTATTCTCCAGATTTAAATAACCTCCAGTAATGTACAAGGTTCACATTTTGTATATCACAGTTTTGCAACATATGCCCCTCAGTATAAATATGTTCACCTCAACATTTTGTATGTCTGTCTTGCAACATGCTCACCCTAAAATGAATTTCTATTTTGTAATGAGAGAAAAGTTTTTAACTTGTCATGTTACACTGTTTGTTTTGCACCTCTAATGAATAGCTGTCATCATATAAATGGTTAAGATTACAAGTACATTTTATATACTTCCAAATTATCCAAATTTTACATGTGTGTGTGTGTGTGCGTGCACACCATTATAGTACTTCCAAATTATCCCAAGTTTTCATGCATTATACAATGTCTTTTAAATCTAATTAGAATATCTGTTTTCTCTTGTTCATTCTTTAGTTACACAAGGATTTATAATTTTTTTTGATGGAGGAAAAGTTATAGTTGGCACAGGATGAGGACCACAGTGAGAAACAATTCATGCATGCTAGGGTGCAAATGTTAAGCTTTGACAAAAGTGACAGGCAGGTAAAAAGAGGAACAACAACAATTAGGGTTATAAAAACTTGAACAGATAGTGTCAACCATATTCCTGAAAAGAAAATCCACTGATGTGCTCAACATCAGAAGACTATTTAGTGTGAACCTTGAGACTTGGCTGTACTGATCACCGAGGTCAGGGTCTTTAATATGTCATCTGTTGCTGAAGTGTGGAGTTACTTTTTCCACATCCAGAATTTTCTTTCTTAAGGACTACTTAAAGCATTTATTGTCTATCAAATACTTTAAGCTAAATAAACAGCATTACATTTTAACTATCATGTATCATACCACTCTCTACATGCTAACAATAAAATCCTAAGTTCTTTAATTATGTCAACAACTAACTAGTTCTCAAAGTACTTGCTTTACAACACCTAAATAGTCTATTATAGGTGAAATGATAAAAAAGAGGCACACAAAGAATCTTGTTTGTACAAAACAATTTAGTCAAAATATTTTCCAGCATATCATACTGCTAATCAGTCATTGACCAATAAGAAATTTCAAAGCATAGAAAACAGAAAAAAATAAAAAAATAAGAAATTGACTTTTTGGTTTGTATAAAATAAATAAGATTAAAGGGAATACCAGCAAAAATTTAGAAATAACAAATATTTTATTGTTCAAAGTTAGCAGAAAGCATTAGTGGTAATTACCAAAGAGACCAGCTAGGCAACTCTGATCTGACAGAGATGTGGGTGTCGTCTTTCAACCACCAGGGAATGATCAGCAGGCAAAGAAACAAAACAAAAAACAATACTACATAAACATACTCACACATTAGTTATGGAAATCTCTTTCAGTTATAATAAAACCCCAAAGTAGAACATTTTATACAGTAAATAAGGATCAATACCATGAACAAAATAAAAAACTTTTAACCATGATTATAGTTAACATATATATTCCTGAAACCTCAAGTGTTAAAAATTAATCTTTCTCTACATCTCACCAAGGTTTCTCAGACTAACTGAAAACATATTTTAAAAGTAAAATAAAAAATAGCTCTGATGGATTAAGAATACTATTAAGGCAAGAAAAATGTCAATGAATCTTTCCAGTTCTGACACCTTAGATAACACAAAAGTTTATTGTCAAGATAAAATACATATAAAAATGATATTGATAACAATTTATGTACATAACTTCCAGAATTACATTGAAAATACTGTTTTGTTTAGCTGTACTGATAACATAAAAATTATGTGAATGTAACTTTTTATTGCAGCAAGAACCATATCACCACTAATAATGAGCATTCAAAGCACTATTCAGTACAGGTTAATATCATTAGCAATATTGCAGCAAGAACCACATCACCACTAATAATGAGCATGTCAAAGCACTATTCAGTACACGTTAATATCATTAGCAATCAAACTAGTATAAAAGGTGCAAGTGCATTAAGTACAAATATTATTAATAAAAGTATATCAATATTTGTTTCAAACTTATGTTTCATCAAAAGGAATAGCTTCATAACTGTTATTTACATTAATTGTCAATAGATGATTAAGATCAGTACTATAAAACAATAAAGAACTTAATATAAGAAAATTTCTTTTTTTTTTATTTTTTTTTTTAAATAACAATTCATTGCACTTTTCAGCTATATTCCAAAGGTCATGATGGAAGTTGCCTGTGGTAATAGCATCCAAAATTGTTAGGGATATTCCATCTATCAAACAACATTTACAAAGCAGATAAAAAAACCAGTTAGCAGTCAGGGTAATTTAATTAAGAGTAAAGAGTCGAGTGCTTATACCCTCAATGTCTCAACCCTCACTTCCTTTCACTGTCTGCAGCCAGTTATTGGAAGGCTGTTACCCTTAAAGAGATGTATTATAGTCACAAACAAAAAAAAGTTTAAAATATTTATTTTAAACATCACCTACCATTCTCCATCCTTAAAAGTTAAAACAATTCCTAAAGTAGAATGGTATCCACTCTAAAAATTCTACTCCAAGTAACTACCAACCTCTACCCTTTATTGAAAGTGCCATATTTTACACAAAATCTTAAAACAACAAATTTTATACTAGATCTTAAAAAGAATTACAAAACCTACCTTAAGTACTGTAGGTTGTTCATACTGTTTCTTTGTCATAACATTATTCAAGTACAGCATGATAAAGCTAAGAGGTAGCTAACTACCTCTAGTGACAAAAATATTTTTATCCTAACTGAATATTTACTTAGTATTACATTTTTTAATTTGCCAGTATTTATAACAGTTATTTTCTAGTTTAATTATGAATAATATAAAATTATCCATAAAGAACTTACTGTTATTACAAACAGTTAAAAATCTTTTAAATTATGATGTAATAATGTCTTTTAGCATCATATGAGGAACTTTTCAGAAATGGACAGAAATTGGGAGTAGCTTGAAGCAGAATTATGAGAGCAGTTATTATTCTACTTTAGGAATTTTTTTTTAATTTTTAAGGGTAAAGGATGTTAGGTAATATTTAATAAAATATTTTTAGGCTGACTATTTTATTTCTACTTTTGACTATAATACATCTCTTTAAGGGTAACAACCTTCTCATAACTGGCTGCAGATAGTGAAAGGAAGTGAGGGGACTCGACTCTTTACTCTTAATTAAATTACCCTGACTGCTAACTGGTTTCTTATCTGCTTTGTAAATGTTGTATGATAGATGGGATATCCCTAACACTTTTGAATGCCATTACCACATGCAACTTCCATCATGACCTTTGGAATATAGCTGAAAGGTGCAAAGAATTGTTATTTAAAAGAAGTTTTAAAATTTTCTAATATATCTCTTAAACTCATTTTGCATTGTTTGTTCTTTCAAGAAATCCATATTTTAGCTTCCTCTCTTCAAAGCAAATCTTTGAAGGCCCATGAAAGTTCCCTAACAGCAGTTTATCATGTTATCTTAATTTTACATTTCTTCTTGCTTGGGTACCCAAGTTCCCTAACAGCAGTTTATCATGTTATCTTAATTTTACATTTCTTCTTGCTTGGGTACCCAAGTTCCCTAACAGCAGTTTATCATGTTATCTTAATTTTACATTTCTTCTTGCTTGGGTACCCAAGTTCCCTGACAGCAGTTTATCATGTTATCTTAATTTTACATTTCTTCTTGCTTGGGTACCTAAGTTACCTTACAGCAGTTTATCATGTTATCTTAATTTTACATTTCTTCTTGCTTGGGTACCTGGAAGTTCCCTAACAGCAGTTTATCATGTTATCTTAATTTTACATTTCTTCTTGCTTGGGTACCCAAGTTCCCTAACAGCAGTTTATCATGTTATCTTAATTTTACATTTCTTCTTGCTTGGGTACCTAAGTTACCTTACCACCAACTTCAACAACAAAACTCTTTCAAAGAAAAGAATTAGTTTTATATAGTTTCTTTTAAGAACAAAAAGTTTGAATAGGAGATTCAATTCTTAAAAACATTTTAATGTTGCTTATAGTAGGAAACTCTCTTGAAAATTTAAATCTCTAGAAATTTAATTTTTAAAACTTGGTTAAAACTGTGTTAAAACCCTTGATATCAGAACAAATTACTGGTTATTACTTTCATACAAATGTACACACATGTGGAAAAAATGTGCCAAATAATGTTTTATTTATTATCCTACCTTTAGCAACAGGAAGGACTTCTGTAAGTTTCAAGACCAAGAACTTCATTACATATCTACTGATTGAGTAGATAATCCTTCCAACAACCAGTTACAGTACACTTATAAAGGTATTCTTGGCTTATACAGTTCCTTATTTCTTAGATTTTTTTCTCATTATTCACAAGTTCGATTTGTTGCTTGGATTTTCCAAAACGTTATGAGAAGGCAACTTGCCATCCCTAATTCTGAAATGACAGACACTGACAACTCTTGTATGATGGAACTAGTGTGATATGACTATCACTCTCGTAAAGAACCCATGACCTTAAAGTGGAGAGTGAATATTTTCTTACAGTAAAAGGCTTGAGCCATGGAAATTCAGCTCCACAGTCTAGGCACACTAATTACTACATCATAAATGGCCTCCAAAAGTTAAAATTCTATGTGTAGTCAAGTCATTATACATTTGCTCAAATTAAACTGTTTTAAACTTTAAAAATATTTCATATGACTTCTGAAACATACAAACTCCTGTTACAAGAGTCATCTATTAACACTTGTTAGTGACCTTCATATATATGTAAATTTTACTTGAATTTGGTAAATTAAAGTATATTATTAAGTTACATCAACCACAGATAAAATAGTATATACTAATATATTAATTCTCCAAACCTTTTCTAAAATTAAAAGTACTAGACCTGTTTTATGTAAGCAGTTTTAACATTCCTGCCAGTAATAGAACTTTTCAGCATTTTACAATTATAATATCCTTAATAAATGCAGGTCTTATATTATTCTGAAAATCAGTCTTTTTTTACATATTGTGAAAGTTATAAGAACAAAAAGATTTTTAATTATCTCTATAGTATTCAAGTCTTAACAGGAATAACTTTCACTTCATAGTTTATGTACACTTTAACAGGGAGAAAAACTGACATAACACTCAATTTAAGGAATTCAAGTTATTAATAATTTTCCTTTTTCTAGCTTTCTTTTAATCATTTTATATTTTGAATATTTTTAGCAAAAGATAAATGTGCATAACTGATGGCTACACTACAAGGATATGTGAATATAATAAAATTGTATATTTCAACATTTTGATACTTTGTACATGAAATTAATGCCTCTTTATTATTGTTAAATTTAAAACTCTGATCCACTGTACTTAAAGAACATGAACATACAGTGTAAAGAAAGAAAGATTAGACAAAGACAGTAATGAAACAAAAGCAAGCTGATATAAAGTGGCAAAATAGAGCAATCTAATATAAGTAAAAATTAAATGCTACAATAACTGAACAGCAGCCAACCCAGAAGCAACAAAGTCAGAATTATGTTCATATACATTGCCAAAAATCACTTAAGCAGTTTCCAACTCAACTTACCACATATTTTGATCATGGATAATGTGGGAGTTTCAGCATCGTTACGTAAATCAATAATCACATGTTTGGTTTTCTTTTTTTCTCTCTTTACCGACTCCTTCTGCCTTTTCTTCCATTCATTTTCTTTGCCATCATCCACAACATCATCATGCCAGTAATCTGAATGACAGATGTGTGGTTTTAAGTCCTTTTTCACGTTTTTTTTTTCTTTTCACCTGAGAACTTCTTTGTTCTTCATGTTCTTTATTTTCTGCCACTTGATTCAAATCAACAAATTCAACACATGATTTCTGCCTGAATGTGTACCTCCTTTTCTGTACACAACCAGAATTAGTAAAGTTAAAAACACCTTGTCCACCCGCAGGAAGAGACTTCGTCCTTAACAGAGGTTCATGGCTTTTTGTGTTTTTCCCCAACTTTTGTTCCAAATTATCTTGATTAAACAGTTTGTAATTAAGATTTTCTGTCATATAATTAGACTTACATGAGAACTCTTTTATATGATCTTTTTCAGCTTTTCTTTCAGGAACTTGTAAAGATCTCTCCGAGTTATCATTAATGACATACTGAGAAGAGGAATTATACCTTACTGAGGAGAGATAAAGAGCAGACTGTGAAAAAGATAGCTGGGAATCACATGTGTCTGCAAGGTTATCAGACTGCAAAACATAAACCAGAAAATCAAGATATTACATGCAAGACAAACTAAAGTTCATGCTACTTAGTTAAATAAAAAAAATATTAAGACAAAAATAATGAAAAGTAAGACATGGTACATGAACAGTAAATGAAAAGTAAGACATGGTACATGAACAGTAAATGAAAAGTAAGACATGGTACATGAACAGTAAATGAAAGGTGAAAGAAAATAAGTATTAATGACAACGTTTACAAATGTTATACAATAAAGCATCTTAGCTGGTAAGTGTTAAAACACACTTATTACACACATATACATATAAAAGTATAACTTTCACACCTGATCAGGTGAAGGTGAGCAACAGCTGTCATGTTCTAAAGATCTGATGTCAGTTGCTGCTACAGTGTTATTTCTTTTGGGTGATCGAGCCACTCTTCGATATGGGTCTGCTGAACCTGTAGTGAAAGTATTTCTCATGTGCCTTACTTGACGTTTAAAAAAGATAAATTTCACAGAGAAAGCTACATCAGACAATTATCTTTCAATTTCTTATATTCTGTATTATTCATTGACTACAATGAAATGCATAGTACTTATATATCTATAAAAACACAAACATTCAATTAAGTACATAACAAGTAGTTTAATTAATGAAATCATTTTTACATGCAGACTTTAACTGCAGCTTATGATATGTTCCCATATAGAATGCAGAACCTACAACTTTCCACAAGAGTAATGGTTTTATATACATAAGCGTAATATTTCAACAAACACAAATGCTCACTCACCATAAAGGTCTGGAGTCCCCATGTTCAATAAACACGTTTTCTGGATTAGATCAACAACAACCAAACCACATTCATTCCCATAGGCCATTCTATAAAAAGAATTATTTGTCTTACTAATTCTCTCGTGTAAGTTTTGCTTGTATAAAAAGGTTTTATTTAAAAACATTACACAAATGCTCCTTTTCTGGTATCTGTACTAAAGTTTCTCAGGTAGCCATGAACAAAAAAATAACTTTGTGGTATCTGTACTAAAGTTTCTCAGGTAGCCATGAACAAAAAAATAACTTTGTGGTATCTGTACTAAAGTTTCTCAGGTAGCCATGAACAAAAAAAATAACTTTGTGGTATCTGTACTAAAGTTTCTCAGGTAGCCATGAACAAAAAAAATAACTTTGTGGTATCTGTACTAAAGTTTCTCAGGTAGCCATGAACAAAAAAAAATAACTTTGTGGTATCTGTACTAAAGTTTCTCAGGTAGCCATGAACAAAAAAAAATAACTTTGTGGTATCTGTACTAAAGTTTCTCAGGTAGCCATGAACAAAAAAAATAACTTTGTGGTATCTGTACTAAAGTTTCTCAGGTAGCCATGAACAAAAAAAATAACTTTGTGGTATCTGTACTAAAGTTTCTCAGGTAGCCATGAACAAAAAAAAATAACTTTGTGGTATCTGTACTAAAGTTTCTCAGGTAGCCATGAACAAAAAAAAATAACTTTGTGGTATCTGTACTAAAGTTTCTCAGGTAGCCATGAACAAAAAAAATAACTTTTCAAAAAAAGAAGGATTTTAATAAAAAATAATAATGACTAAGTTAATAGAAAAGGTTAAAATATGATTTAAAACTCACAAGCCATAGGAAGAGTTGACACTTAAGGCAGTGATATGACCTGGTATCTCTCCATCAACCCAAGGTGTAAGACACACTAACTCTGCTTGAAACCCTGCATGCCTTTTGTGGGAACTACTTTTCACTTTTAATGGCACATAATACTCTGCAGTTGGCTCCTATATAATGTTGTTTTATCCTATTTAATGATCTTTTTAAATAAGTCACACATATATGTACAAAATATATCAACTTGCTGGTTCAGCTACATTAAAAAATGTTCCATAGAGATTAAATGAACACCTTAACCTCTCAGTAAACATGCTTGACAAATAATTTAAAACCAGTTGCAGAAACTTTATAAGGGTGATTTCAAAATTCAATTTTACTTGTTGAAAAAAAAACAAACTGTAGGAAACATGTCATCCATATAACAAAAAAGTACCCGTGAAATTAATTATACTATATATACATAGCTTTTTAATATGTATGAATGTTTTACAGAATTTTGCACAATAGTAAATGTTACAAGCCTTTCATACACAAAATATAAAAATATCAAGTTTTCAAATTACATAGTTTTTTTTCAATTAAAGACTTGCTCGTGTTGAATATTCAATGTACAAAGTAATTTTGATTTTATGATTAAAAATACTTTTCTTTATCTGAAAATTATCATGTTTCTCTTCCTTAATCTATATATATATATTGAATAAAACTTTATATTTAATCTGTTACTTTATCGACGTAAACTATGTGGTGTTGGTCAATTTGATCCACCTTGTAACCATCATAAAAATCAGTAAATAAATTTAAATTATCCATTTTTTTGTTCTAGAATAACTTCAAATTGTTATAGGAAACCATAAATTTTTATTCTAAATAGCTTAAATGTTGTAGCAACAAACATCTTTTCGTGTTTATTCATTTTTGTTTTACTGACCTATAAACCACATCTGACTAAAATACCCTAATTTAAGTTGAAAATCAAATGGCACACATGCAGCTCACATTACATCAAATAGCATAATGCACAAACTTCTTGTATATATATCTCACGAAAATTTCTATTATTTTCTTTCATTATCTTACCTAGTAAGTTTATATTTTTTTTCAATTTTAGTTACTTTTATAATAACACATAAGGAAAACAAAAGAAAAATAGAACACCTTGTAATTAAATATCAAACATGTTTATTTTATCTCTTGTATTATTTATTATATTTGATCTCCAGGTTGTAGGCAACTAACCAAAGTATAGCAAAAATAAAAGTTACAAATGCTAAATAAAGTTGTATTTTTAGTGCTGATCACAAAATTTCAAAGCATACAGATTAAAGGTCAGAGTTCATACTTATCCCATTCTTACACTTATTTTCTATAGTTATTTTATTACTAGCAGACGGTTTATAAATGAGAAGAAACAAAATGAATGGCATTATCTATCAAACATACTGTTGAGGTGAATGTGCTTGTAGTCACTATGAGAAAAACTTGTACACTGGATAGGTGAAGTGTCATTGGCCAATATTCAGTTCTTTACATTACATAGCCACAAAACAACAGATATAATGAACAAACTTTTATTATTAGTACTGTCTGTACTTTTTTGTATGGACAATGAAGTTCCAGAGTAAATCTTCTGAAAGTTTATTCTAATCTTTTTACACCTATTTTCTATGTTTATTTTACTGTCAGCAGCTGAAGTAGAAACCTCCTGAAAATAAAGTAATAAAACCCTATTCCTATTTAGGAACATATGTTGTCACATACTGACACAGATAATATTAAATAAGCCTTTTGTGGTGCAAATCTCAGAACATTTCCTATTTATAAACACAGTAGGGTAGGAATTATAAATTTGTTGACAGTATAATAGTTACAACCAGAAGTGTCTAAAGTATTATAAAATGGTTACTCTATGATATTTTAGAAAAATTGAGCTGATCCAATAAACTTTGTTTTCAGAGCAGGAAATTAAAGATGCAGTATGGAAGGTACATTTATTGATTAACATACAAATACCTACAGTGGGTACAATTTATCAGCTTGTTTATACAGTGCAGTAATTGTAACAAAAACTGCTTAAGGCACTATAAAAAAGTGAGAAAAATTCATAGTATGGAACTATATAAAACTATATCCAATCCAATAAAGTTGGTAGATGGAATATAGTGCTGGTATTGGTGTGGAAGTGCTTATAAACATCCTACTTCCATTCTTACCATGGTTATATGGTAACCAATAAATGCATAGTTTCCAATATTTTTATAAAGTGAGGTTTTAGTTACCATACGTTGTGTATGTTTGTGTGTATACACACACATAAATAGAAAAATACTCTGAAAACTATGATTTCCACCTACAATAGTTTGAAATGGAAGTTCGTTTTTGCACTGTGAGTTGTACTTGCTACTCTTAACCCTCATCACATATGGATGTAGAAAAAAAATCATTTTTGTAGACCTTACATATGCACTTTTGAATACCAAAAAAAATTATAAATTACTTTACGCATACCACAGAAACCTACTATAATTTACCAGGCTTCCTAACTATGCTGAATTTGGGTCTTAAAAAAATCTAATTTCTGTTCAGAATACACAGTTGCTCATAATAGTTTTAAACTCTCTAACAATGTAAGAGATTTTCTCCTGTAAGTAATGTAGAAGGATTAACAGAATTACATACAGGAAATGTAGAACGTTTGATTATTTATAAACTTACAGGCAAACATGTATAAATTAGTCTTCTTAAATGATGACATGGTGGGCAAAATAAATATCATGATATCTTAACAAACAGAAAAGGTAAGAGGTTCTTATTTTATATTCTAGTTTGCCTGTATCAGAAATGAGTTTATAACTCACATGAAACTGTAAACTATTGTGGGCATCTTTAAATGTAATCTGGACAAACCCAAAAGATGATGTACCAGTGTAACACACGTACACACAAAACTGACATCTAGCAATATTTTATATTTACTTTCACACTAAGAAATTAACTAATGTATAATACTAAAATTTGAATTATAACCTGCAATTTGATACAAAATGAATTGATGTACATTCATAAAATAGTAGTCCAATAAAATTTTAAGTGTAAATCTGCAAATGTGATGCCATGTCCTATGACCTTACCCATCTTGGCAGGATTAAGTATAATAAAATTTATTGCTGACTAAATAATAAATTTTATAAACAAAATTCCCAAATATGTTTGAATTATACATATTGCCCTCTAAAGTAAAAATATTTGTTCAACATTTAAAACAAAACTTTTCCTTACACTTTAGCAACACTGCTGCCATTAATGATTGGTATGCCTTTTTCCAGTTAGTTTTCTTTATAAAACAGTGTTTCGTGTCTTAAATTTCAGTTGTAAAACCTTTAGCCAATCCCAGTTCAAAGTGTATATTTCAGTACCATATTATTCCAGTTGTCATACTTCACATTTAACAAATCATAGGATGATAAGTAAACCAAGTGATGAAACTTTGTTCTCTGGATTTTACAACATGAATGTGGGTGTGCTTATTACAGTAACTGTCATTTTATGTGGAGGCTGCATTTAGTAGTGGTCAATAGTACTTTTATAAAAGCCTTAGAAAATCTGCTTCTGGAAAAACTGCATGGGATTTATGTGGCCTTTATTATTATTTTTCTATAGTAGCTTAAATCATGCTACATTGTATATCTATTTATGATAATCATTATATTGAAAAACTAACTAAAAATAAATTATTTTTAGGAAAGTCATTCCATGAATGTTAGGATTAATATATACAGAGTGGCGAGTGCACAGTCTTTATGTGAATCAGGCTTAGTAATTTCAACTAAAGTTTGCAATTGATTTTTATATTCTTTTGCATTTAAATTAAAAGTTTTAAGTTCAATAACTTATCATAATCTCATATTTAATTCATAATAAAAATATGGTTCAGTATTTAGAATAATCTGTGTGATTTATATGTACAATACATATCATGTAAGACATTTACATTTTTTTCTTTTTACTATCTTTACTTTGTAATAAGACTTAAACTTCTGTTCTCGTTGTTGGATAACACAGTATAACTGGTATATAAAAGTTTATTATGAGATTTCTCAAATGATTTAAAACCCAGAATATAAGCAACAACAATAAATCCTATATGTTGGTTGTGAAACAAAAAACAAACATATTCATCTCAATACAGGGGAAGCTGTGACATTATCACAGTTGGGGTATTAACACACTGAAGAGTTTAAGCCTCAAATTCCAACCTAAATTTTGCCTATAATAAAAGTAATGTAACCTGGACTAATCTTGTGCTGTAAAGAGACTTTCTCTGTAATCTATGGTTTGTATGGTTTGGTAATCTATTGTAACAGGAAATATCATGTAACTAGAGTCAGGTGGTGGTATTAAAACTGCCTTTATTTTAAGCTATTACACACTTTCACTAACATTGGTAATTAAGCTTTTGTTTCTGTAGTGAAACAACATACAAGGACATGTGTTGAAATAAACCTGAATTCAGATAAAGTTGAAAGAAATAACATTCAATTTCTGAAAGGTTCTCTTACAATCATATCTACAGTAATGTTCAAATGTGCCTCCATTGGTCTGGATGAAAGTGAGTACCAACACGGAAGACAGTTTAAGGTAAATGTATGAAGTTCATGCTGCTAACTTCACAGTATTTTCAATCCAGTAAACAAAAGTATGGCTGCAATGAATCACAAACTTGAAATAAAACTGTTTTCTGTGCACATAGGTGAACATGAAATTCTATGTAAAAATAAAAGATTTGTTTATTATTAGGCTTACCTAGAACTATAATACTTGGTTTTGCATCTTACTCAAAACCATAAGGAAAGTAAATGATTATTAAAAAAATTAGAAAAATTTGCATTTTAGAAACCATAAAAGTTTTTAGATATTTTAAAATAATAAAACAGTAAGAAGTTCTAGTCTAGATCAAATATAAATATTGTAGTCATATCTTATAAATACCATTTCCTACTGTAATTTTCCAATATATTAAAAGTTATAATACAAATAAACTAAATATATAAAAGTAACAGGCTTTATGTTTCTTAAACTACATGTATTTAGGAATGTAGCAATGTATCCTTGCAAGGTTTCAAAAAATTTCTTCCATATGTTTTGTTGTTATAATAAAATATAACATGACTTGTGTTAGTTACATATAGAAATTTAGTAACTGGTAGTTATCAGGTTAAAGATTTTTACGTTTGTAATTAAAGTTATTAAAGTTATTTTGTATGTTTCTATAAATTCTGTATTTAAAGAAGAATTGTAGCAATGAAAATAACAATTAGATGGTAAATGTTTTATGATTCTCTGCTTAGTTTATATAATCTAAAAATAAAGTAATAAACAATTAAAAATTATCCACAACATTACTATCATAAGAAAACACAACAGTGAAGTATACAAAATGTACATTACAACAAAAAATACTTATTACACTGTGTCCACTGGACCAAGCCTGTACTGGAAAACTAATGTTTAAAATATATTCTATAATTCTAAATGAACTTACTGTAGTTTCACAAAATCTTATAATATTTTAATAAATATTAAAAGTGTGTTCTATATAAGGGAACCAAAAACTTTAGTACTTCTACTAAAGATTTGTTTCTGAGTTTACTTCAGTTACTCTCAAGCTAACTACAGTGAATGCAAGGTAATTTTTATGTTACGATTAAAAATGCTTTTCTCTCTTTATATTTTGATATTTCATGTCCAATGACTCATAGAACCTCTTAAATGAATAGTTTTTTTCAATAAAATTTCCATACCTTATCAATTTCTCTATCTTAACACTGTAGAATTGACCCATATGACTGACCTTTCAAACACCATAAAAAATACATGACAAATCTCTTTCTGAAATGACTGCAGGATGTAATAGAACATAAATAGTATCATGGTCAAAACAGTTTACACCTTATTTTATTTAATATCATTGTTTTATAACTCTACAGTGAATAGTAATAAATGGAGAGTTCAAACAAAATAAAAGTTTATGTTTCGTTATTTAACTACATCTAGTTATCTAACTACATGTATCTAATTTAAATAATTTTCATTTACTTTTTCATTAAAAAAAACAAGCTCTTACTTCTGAGATTTTACTTACTTTGGTTAAAAGATATAAAAATCAAGGGGTTCAAAACTTACTTTAGGATTAAGTTTTTTTAATAAGCCAATCTTTATTAACCCTAAGTTTTTTCACCATGTTGGTTATCCAAACAAAATTCATGTATTTTTCAAAGAATACCATAAAACTACTATAGTTTTATCCAGCTTTTTAACTGACCTATAAAAAGATTTTAAAAATTTCATTAATACTGATTTTGGTTTCCACTCAGTTAAATTTGCTCGAGAAAGGATGCCTTTTACCCAAATAAATTAACATAAATATACCGTAATGAAGCATCACTAGATATCTAGATGCCTCAAATAATTACTTTAATAAAAGGAAGAAATGAAGTATAAGAAAATATGTTTATGGAACAATGACAGCTCCAAGAACATGCTAAGAAAGTTGTTGCCGTATGATCAAATATCAAGTATAAGATGAACTGACACTACCAAGGGTACCAGAGGAGTTACTTAAAACAGAGATTCAGAGAAAACTGCCTAACAACATCCACTAATTGTTTAGATTAGAACAGATAGACACTATCAACGTTAAAAGGGGTTATGCAAGCTATAAACTAAAGATGAGAAACTGTCTGCTGTATGTTTGAGTTGAAGCAAACTGACACTATCGAGGTTAAGCAAATTTGGACACTGAGATCAAGAAAACTTTGGTGGACCAATGCTACAATATGAACTACTGTTTCTAAAATGAAACTAACAAACTTAGAAGTTCGTAAACAAGAGAGAAACCATGTGATGATACATCAGTAAGAACTATTGGTGATTAACGAGTGTGAGAAATTAAAAACAGGAAGTCAGCTGACACCATGGCACTATACTTCAGATAGTATAAAAGGTTCTAGAACAGATGCCACAATATCTTCAAACTCAAGCAAACACTTCAACTGATCTGAACATTAAAGAGAAAGGATAAAAGATTACTCTTACTGTTAGTAGAAACAGCATTTCTCGCCCAAGCTCTTTGAACGTATTATAATTCTATTTTTTCTTAAACATCAGTCATTATGTTAATAGAGTTAAAATGGTTGCTTGTAATAAACATGAATAAATATAAATTATATATACACATACACACACACATGAATACATACATATGTGTGTGTGTAAATGTTAATTGTTTGATGACTTAAATAAAAGTGTTATTGGAAGTCTTAGTCTTGAGTCTCCTTGTTTTAACTGTAAAGCCTCGATTTATTACCTGTGTGCTCCATTCACTCACTTCAAATAAATATTTCATGTAACAGCAGGTAGTATTAGTCGAATCTCCAACGGCTAAGCCAAAAATTTCACTCGGGCTGCTTGCAAGTCAGCCTCTGACCACATTACAACGATCATATAGTTTACACAATTATTTTTCTACTTGTTCTACTGATAAAATAAATAAGTGTTGAAATAAGGTTTTACAGTGACCACAACAAATTTATTGATATGCCACAAACTACAGGAGACTCTTATTTAGAATTCTGACATGTTAATATCTACACTTTATGTTTCTAATTTGTGGACATTTACAAACATATGTAAGTGAAGAATTCTGACATGTTAATATCTACACTTCATGTTTCCAATTTGTGGACATTTACAAACATATGTAAGTGAAGAATTCTGACATGTTAATATCTACACTTCATGTTTCCAATTTGTGGACATTTTCAAACATATGTAAGTGAAGAAAACATCTAAAATGAAGAATTCAGAGCAGACATCAAATGATCTCTAAAAGTGAAGACTGAGATTTATATAAATATTTCCATTCTAAATTAAATTCAAAATTTATATTACATTAAAACTGATTTACAAACTATGTTACAATGCCAAGTTTACTGAGATACATTTATAAAAAGATGTTTAGTTGAATTCTGAATGAACTTTAATAAAAGTTATGACACATGCTCTTAACCTAAGTCAATGCACACAGGGTTTAGCCTTAAAATTCAGGCTTGTGTAATTTGACCAAACTTGTAACTATTAAACAATATATACTATAACTATGAATGCACAAAGTGTATCTTCACAGAATTTGGCAAGATTCTGATAAAGTATATTGTACACAAAAAATCAGATTTCTTTATACATTATTTATAGCAAAAATTCATCTATTACTTTCAAATACCTTAACCAAGTCAGTTTTAATGAAAGTTATTTTTATGCTAAAGAAAAAAAAACAAACTTCTTTTCATGTTACAGCTTTCATATTTCAATTGCACAACATGAATTTAACAGATCTGACCAACAATTAAACACAGACAAGATACATCTACTTAACAAAGGAATCAACTTCGCAATAGCACCTAGGTACATTCCGACCATGAAAATCAAAACATGTTTAGAAGATCTAGCCAGGTGACTTGTGATACTTTCTACAGAAAACAAAAACAAGAAAACAATCAAAAACAACCAACAGAGACAATTTTATTGATGTCCAACAGCCAAACTTTCCAGGTCAAATTAAAAATTTATATTTTCCAGAAACACCAAAAAACAACATCTTAAACGATTTTTTTCAAAGAATTTTCTCATAAAACCATCAACATAATTTCACAAAACAGAAACCTGAAAAACAAACTTATAAAAAGAGATATTAATTCCAGTAAATACCTAAAACAAGAGAAAAACATAAAAATTTTAAAGCAGATAAAGGTAACGCTATAGTTAAAATGAACACAAATGAATACATCCAGAAAATGAATAACATCCTATCAGACACGAACAAATTTAAACCAATACACACAAATCTAACAAAGACACACAAGATGCAACTAAACAAATTACTACTAAAATTAGAAAAGCCATCACAATTTCACATACACTTTATTCCTACCTACGTAAAACCAACTCACTCACACCACAAATATACGGCATCCCCAAACCTCATAAACGAGATTGTCCATTATGATTAATAATGACCACATATGAATCGTTTAATTACAATCTTTGTAAATACATTGCATGGGCATTCTCCAAATATGTAACATCAGCCAGCTCATTCAAAGACTCTTATAATTTCAAGTCTAATCTTTCAAACTTAATCATAAAGCCTTAATGGCCAGTTTCGATGTTATTTCCCTCTTTACCAGAGTTCCAACCACTGAAGCCTGCAAGATAGCAGGCTACGTTTTCTAAGAAGAATCACAACCTTGCGCTCAAATTCGAGTTTTGGAATTTTTTCATTATATTATAGATATGACAAAAACGGCATTTCAAAATTTTGTGTTTTGGTTGAAAGAACAATTGAATAAACAAATAATATACCCTTTAAAAAGTAATACTTGCTCAAGTTTTACAAAATCGTTTTTATTGTTATATCTTCAGTGATGTCGAGAAACCCACTTGTTGAGAAATTTATATGCAAAAACGGCTCGTTTGGGTTGAGAAAATATTTTACATAGAAGATCGAACAACGTTTCGACCTTCTTCGGTCATCGTCAGGTTCTATATTGGAGAAACAAGTAGAAAAATTGAAACCAGATTCAAAGAACATAAAAAGTCACCTTCACACGTTTTCGAACACTACAAGTCAAATAAACATAACATAACCATAGAAAACACTCAAATACTAAATAAAGAAACAAATGCAAAATTAAAGAAGCCTTACTTATACAACAACTTAAACCCAAAATAAACCAATATAAAGGAACGCCTTTATACCTATATTAAATATAATAAATAATATAAAATTATATATTCAAACATCTAACACCGCCCTCTACATTCCAACATTCAGTTACACAACCCCTTTCAAACATGTGGTCAGCTTCCAGTGAGTTACCTCTTTCTTTCTTTGTGAGCCTGACGATGACCGAAGAAGGTCGAAAAGTTGTTCACTCTTCTACGTAAAATATTTTCTCAACCCAAATGAGCCGATTTTACATATGTGTTAAATATAGTGCTTATTCATTACACTATACAAGAGTTAGTAAACAGAGAAAAGTTACTTCCACTGGGTGTTTGATATAACACTTTATAAATAAATAACATATGAAGATACACTTTATAAATAACTGACATATGAAGATACACTTTATAAATAACTGTAACATATAAAAGGGAGCAATGTTTTTGTGTTATTTTTTTAATTAATAAATTGTACAAACAAAACCATCTGGAGTCTAGAGATATATTATATGTACGTGTTACTTATCATCCTGATAATTGATGAATTGTACAAACATAACCGTGTGAAGTCCAGAGATATATTATACGTACGTGTTACTTATCAACCTGATAATTGATGAATTGTACAAACATAACCGTGTGGAGTCCAGAGATATATTATACGTACGTGTTACTTATCAACCTGATAATTGATGAATTGTACAAACATAACCGTGTGGAGTTCAGAGATATATTATACGTACGTGTTACTTATCAACCTGATAATTGATGAATTGTACAAACATAACCGTGTGGAGTTCAGAGATATATTATACGTACGTGTTACTTATCAACCTGATAATTGATGAATTGTACAAACATAACGTGTGGAGTTCAGAGATATATTATACGTACGTGTTACTTATCAACCTGATAATTGATGAATTGTACAAACATAACCGTGTGGAGTTCAGAGATATATTATACGTACGTGTTACTTATCAACCTGATAATTGATGAATTGTACAAACATAACCGTGTGGAGTTCAGAGATATATTATACGTACGTGTTACTTATCAACCTGATAATTGATGAATTGTACAAACATAACCGTGTGGAGTTCAGAGATATATTATATGTACGTGTTACTTATCAACCTGATAATTGATGAATTGTACAAACATAACCGTGTGGAGTCAAGAGATATATTATATGTATGTGTTACTTAACAACCTGATAATGAATTGTAGAAACAAAACCATTTGGAGTCTAGAGATATATTATACGTACGTGTTACTTATAATGAATTGTACAAACAAAACCATCTGGAGTCTAGAGATATATTATATGTATGTGTTACTTATCATCCTGATAATTAATGAATTGTACAAAGAAAACCATCTGGAGTCTAGAGATATATTATATGTATGTGTTACTTATCATCCTGATAATTGATGAATTGTACAAACATAACCGTGTGGAGTCCAGAGATATATTATATGTATGTGTTACTTATCAACCTGATAATTGATGAATTGTACAAACATAACCGTGTGGAGTCCAGAGATATATTATACGTACGTGTTACTTATCAACCTGATAATTGATGAATTGTACAAACATAACCGTGTGGAGTTCAGAGATATATTATACGTACGTGTTACTTATCAACCTGATAATTGATGAATTGTACAAACATAACCGTGTGGAGTTCAGAGATATATTATACGTACGTGTTACTTATCAACCTGATAATTGATGAATTGTACAAACATAACCGTGTGGAGTTCAGAGATATATTATACGTACGTGTTACTTATCAACCTGATAATTGATGAATTGTACAAACATAACCGTGTGGAGTTCAGAGATATATTATACGTACGTGTTACTTATCAACCTGATAATTGATGAATTGTACAAACATAACCGTGTGGAGTTCAGAGATATATTATACGTACGTGTTACTTATCAACCTGATAATTGATGAATTGTACAAACATAACCGTGTGGAGTTCAGAGATATATTATATGTACGTGTTACTTATCAACCTGATAATTGATGAATTGTACAAACATAACCGTGTGGAGTCAAGAGATATATTATATGTATGTGTTACTTAACAACCTGATAATGAATTGTAGAAACAAAACCATTTGGAGTCTAGAGATATATTATACGTACGTGTTACTTATAATGAATTGTACAAACAAAACCATCTGGAGTCTAGAGATATATTATATGTATGTGTTACTTATCATCCTGATAATTAATGAATTGTACAAAGAAAACCATCTGGAGTCTAGAGATATATTATATGTATGTGTTACTTATCATCCTGATAATTGATGAATTGTACAAACATAACCGTGTGGAGTCCAGAGATATATTATATGTATGTGTTACTTATCATCCTGATAATTAATGAATTGTACAAAGAAAACCATCTGGAGTCTAGAGATATATTATATGTATGTGTTACTTATCATCCTGATAACTAATGAATTGTACAAACAAAACCATCTGGAGTCTAGAGATATATTATATGTATGTGTTACTTATCATCCTGATAACTAATGAATTGTACAAACAAAACCATCTGGAGTCTAGAGATATATTATATGTATGTGTTACTTATCAACCTGACATGAATAGCTGCTCTCACCTGTTTGGCACTCTCTTCAAAGGCACTAGAATAAGTTCCCTGTTCAGACACTGGCTGAAGAGAACATTCAGGATCATCATCCACTTCATAAACGATGGGTATTTCTAGCACCTGACATCATGAAGAATGTTCATAATTGACATAAATGCACATTTTTTTAAAACTTTACTATGTGGAGTACATTACCATAATCACCTAGGTCTGGCACAAAGGATAACTCTTAACTAGCAACCATGGAAAATAATAGTAATTAGAAATATGAACAAAAAAGCAGTTCAAAAATTGTATGACTAAAGAAAAAATCATAGCTTATAGATTGAAATTAATAAAAAGTAGCAAATTTACTTGATTTGTTGTATTTGCTACAATTAGCTAAAGCAACAGCAAATATTTGCCGCCACAAAATTTTACATGAAGCAGTTAAATTCTGTCAGAAAAAAAACAAACTTATTTATAAGAATAGTATTAACATTGAATGGATCTATAAAATTTGTTACAACATCAGAAAAATTTTAGTCAAACATACGTTTCGTTTCTCTTGTTTTAATCTTAGTCATGATCAGTCCAGGACTCAATTTTAATGGTTGTCCAAGACAACCAAAAACCTCTTTGGACAACCAACTTAAAACCCAGAATTGTTCAACAGACTCTTACTCTAAACAGAATTGCCGTCCTTTATACACTTATCTATGCCCACATTACACATGTAATGTTGACTGATTCTCAACCAAAATCTTTGGTACGATCTTGAAAATTTGAACTCCCACAAAAATATCTTCTGATCCATTTTTAGTTTAAAATAATGTATTTCATACAAGAGAAATGTTGGTAAAACATCAGGAAAAGTTCACTTTTGTGAATAGCTAAAAATGTTATTTTAATTCCTTCACACTATTGTCTTTTTTATTTATTTTATCAAGTTACATAAATGTGTTTTTTTCCTTCTATTACAGGAAGGAGTTTTTATTCTGTTTTTCAATTAAAACTGCATTACGATTACTTATGTGGCTACTGAAGGTCCAGTTACTGTCAGTCGCTTTGATAACTTGTGTATTTCTTTCATTAAGATTATTATTATTATTATTATAGTCTTTTTTGTTATACATTAAAGCTACATTTATGTTTCAGCGATTCGGGTTGAAGCTTTTGTATGGTTGTTTGTTGTCTCTATTAAAGCTACATTTATGTTTCAGCGATTCGGGTTGAAGCTTTTGTATGGTTGTTTGTTGTCTCTATTAAAGCTACACTGGAATCACATTCTACTGTAATTTAAATTACAATAAATTCGTATATTATCTTGGAGGGACAATTTTAGATTTATTTATTAAAGAGGGCATGGTTAGAGCATTTGGGAATGAGTTATAATTGCACAGTTAGGTTTAATTATTGTCTAGAAGTTCAGATAAAAATAAATGAAATTTCTAGTTCAAATTCTCCAAAGCTAATTTTTACTCTGTGACATAAGATTTACCATTTGTGATTTAAGATAATGGCTTAAAAGATAATGCTAGACATACTAGGTAATTTTTAAACAAGTTATTTTTAATTCAAGATGGACATTTTCCTAAAAGAAAGGAAAAATGATAACAGAAAAGATCAAACCTAAATTATTTAAATAAACAATAACAAATCTTACTGTAAATCAAAATATATTCCAGTAACTTTAACAGGAAAAGATAATAGATGTTTTTGAAGTTTCAACAAAAACAAAAAACAAGTGCATGAATTAGTTGCAGTCTTAACAGAAATAAGTTGCTTACTGTAACTTGACAGTCAGTTTCTTGTTGGTTGAAAGTGAACATAACAACATGAGAGCTTGCTCCAGCTATACAGAGAATTCTGCTCTCTGAACAAAGAAAAATTTGTTCAATAGCAAATGGCTCATCTTCCTGATAATCTGTATTTTCTGTCTTTGGTTGTTCAAAAATTTTGGAAGACTTCAATTTGTACAAAAACTGAAGGGAAACTAAAACAAATGATAATCACTTTAGACAAAGTATTAGAACTTAAGAAACATTATATAAATCCTAGAATGATAACCACAATTTCTATAGCAAAGCATTAGAAGATACAAAATTCAAATATGATGGTACATCTATTCTAGTTTATACAGCTCATCACACAACAGGATGAAATATCTGGAATTATTTAAGTGTTCCTTATTCACATTTTCTGTATAAACCTAAGTTAAGAGAAATCTTTTAATAATGATCTAACTCACTTTGCTCAATGTCTAAGTTTGGGTTATGCACACACACACACACAGTATGAGTTTGATTTTGATCAACAAAAACATCAATGCTATATAATAAAGAAATTAAATGTACTCTACTTTTTAAAAGGAAAAATTAATTATACATATTCTAAGCGGCAAAAACATGAATTTATCTTCCTGCACAATAACACAAATATAAACTGTCATTACTTCTAAAGAATATTCCTAAACTATTAATTAATATATCCTAAAAAGCTTCAGACCTAAAGAAATTGCAAATATTTTATAATTTTCCTGAAAAGTTATCTTTTTCTAGTACAGAGATTAATAGAGATCAGGTTGCTATCAGCATACATATACAACTGATACCTATAAATAAAATATCATTGAAATATCTTTCAACTATTTATATGTACACAAAGAGACAAAGAAACCCTGATCATGATGAAAGTTGAAAGTGGTTAAAAAATTAACCCTAGACTCACTTTAAGTGTACAAATTCATAGTTTAACAAATTTACTTGTTTTTATTTAAGAAAAAGTTACTGTTAATGCCATGAAACATTATTCTTACTTTGGAACTCTCTACCAGAGGGAAGGCAAATAGCCATTAGTACCAACCACTTGACCAATCAATAACAGGACTGACCATCACAATATAACACCTCATAGCACTAGGTCTTGATTCCATGACCCACTAATGGCATGTTGAGGGCCCTAACCAACAGGCAACTTTGCAAGCTATGCATTTTTCTTACTATATATTCTTACCTGAGGAGGCATCCCAAAACTTTAAGGAGCCATCAGCATGTCTGATAAAACAAAGAAATACAATGTAACTCTTTAATATAAAATAGATGTCACAACTTAATCACAGTAATATCTTTGACAACAATCAACACACTATACATGATATTAAGTTTAACCTATATAATTCTAAGACAAAATAGATATCATAACTGAAACACAGTAATTTGTTTAGTACAAATCAACACATTTTGTACAACATTAGCTTAACCTATGTAATGCTAATGTAAAAAAAGACATCATATAATTAAAACATGGTAATAAAATTATCCTCTACTAGAAATCAACAAACTATGTGGAATATTAAACTTAACCTATATAACAAACAAATATAATAAAACAAATTTAATTTTTCCAAATACAAGTAGGGGTTGATAAACTCATAACCTAGCTAGCTGTAATAAACACAGAAAACTTTAAAGTAAAAAAAAAAGTATTGAAGCAAAAAAGTCAAAACTGCAAAAGCTTAATTACTTAAAATGTAAACAATTTTATCCCAACTTTGACAAATAATTGTGATTATGTTAATCTGGGCTAAAGTAGAGATACATTCTTTTTAAAAGTTAAGTAACAGTTTTTGAAGTTTTGAATTTTATGTTTCAATACCTTTTGTGGTTTTAAAGCTTTGTATTTTACATATAGTTAGTTAGTTTATGCATATATCAATTCTTACTTGTAGTTACAAAATTATATATTTTTTAAAATATTTTGTTTTCTTTCTATTAGCTATGCCCCCTCTAGTACAGTGGTAAGTCTACTGATTTACAACGCTAAAATCAGGTGTTCAGTTCCTATCGGTGGGTTCAGCAGATAGCCCAATGTGGCTTGACTATAAGAAAAATGCACACAAACATGCTATTAGCTACAATTTTTTTGCACTAGTAATACCAAATGTGTGATGCAGGTAGACCAAATTTGATTTCATAACTCATCAGAATCTCTACTGACTTACTCTCAAATCTAATTATATGCCAAAAGAAAGGCATTATCCACTTTATATTTGTATATACCAGTATCAACAAGAAAAGAATCATCTGACCCCAGACTAAAGAGTTTTATAAAAACAATTACAGCAATAAATTTCATAATTTTGCTGTATCTTGTTTGGAAAAGATACTTACACAATGATAACAATTTGCTATATATAAATATGTCTTTATAAGAATAATAAACTTTAGTTTTGCTCCACCAGTACTGTGAAACAATCATTAATATTCAGACATTTTAAATATGGGTTTAAATGAGATGTCAGACTTTATGAGGCTGTATTCTTTAGAGTAGGTATATGTGACTTGTTGGTAATAAATTCAAATAATAAATGGACAGCAAGAAATTCACTTCTTTTAAAATAATATATTCAAAATAATTCAAACTTACGTATGATACAAAAAATCTTTACATTATAGGATATCATATTTGTATCTAAAACTCTAAATATTTCTCTTTTCTTATCAAAAGTCCACAAAGACTGGTTTAGTTATTTTAGAACCCAACTGTTTCTTTCTGCACAATCTGCAACAGGTTCATTTACATTATCCCATGGGCTATCACAGTTGTAAGCAGAACTTCAAATAATTATTTTCTTTTCATAAGAGTCCACACAGACGAGTTCAATTACATCATGACACTCTTTGACAAGACATTATTCTACTTTACCATTGTTATTACAAAACCACTGTGAAACTCACTTTAAATGTTGCTTGTGATGGCTAAACAATCACTCAGTATAACTTCACTTTTAACTTCTGCTCACTTTAGTTGCCTGTATGTTTGTGCACACACACACAAATATATAAATAAATAAATAGCTCAATAATTATCAATTGCAATTACTACTAATAGGTGATTTACATCAGCAGTATTAAACAACAACAAAATTACTTTCCTTTAATGTATTTCCATTCCTGGTTAGTCATCTATATCCCACCCATCAAGCAAAATCCAAAATGCCAAAGTTAAACAAATTGACCATGATAAAAAATCAAAATATGGGTGAAGAGGCAAGTGCTTAAACCCACAACATCTTACATCCTACTGTCTGCAGCCAGATGTGGAAAGGCAATTACCCTCAAATTCATTTAACTTTTAAAAACAGAAACAAAATCACCCAAACTTTCTACAGTAAAGAGTTCCCAATCCCCACCATTATAAAGATTTAGAAAATGAAAGTGAAAAAATGTACTTGTAAATTGTCAACAATTTAAGTATAGCACAGAAAAGCTGAGACAGACTCGGCTATTAGAAGCTGGTCTTTATGAGTTAAGCATACTGAATGAAAAAAACTTAAGTTAGTAGTCATTCAAGGTCATCCTTAATAAACTAATGACATTCAAATAAGGAGTTTTCCCATAACTGAAAATTTATTAAGATAAATTTATATTTATTATAAAACATAGTAAAAAATTATTTTAGTTGAATATATCTGTATCCATTATTTTTTTACTTTACTTATGAATAAGGAAACATTATCCAGCAAAAGAATTACTACTACTGCATGCTATTAAAATTCTGTTCAGCTGAGATAAAACAATCCCTTTCAATGATACTCAGAATAATACTATATGGAATAGGTAGGCCAAGGTTAGAAAAATTACATTTCCTTCGTTTATCAAGAACGGTCAGTTGAACTCTGCCTTCTACAAACTAAATGTCTATGTAGATAATTAGCATAGAATGATTGTTATTGGTTGTTTTTATTATTGTCAATTCCTTGGGATATATTGTATTTGGAGCTAAGTTATTTATAAAAATTAAATTAACAATGTATTAGAATGTAGAGTTGAATGAATTGGGATTTAAACTTTTTTTTTTAAATAAATTTTCATAGCAGAACAAATAGAAATTGGTCATATTTGAAATAAAATAAGCAGCCAAATGGAATACCCATCATTTGTTTATAGATCTGTTGACTGTAATTTCTAAAACTATTATACGTGGTGAAGTATATGTTTTTGTCATTTGTCTTAGTAAAGTTATGCTTCATAATACCCACTTCTACAGCCATAAAGTTATCAAACAATTTATTAACTGCTCTAAAAATCTCTTTTAAATCTATTGTAGTATACGATGTGGTAAAAATTGTATGTGGTTACATAATTGGCTACTAACACAAAATCTAAATGATTTAGAAAGTCTATAATTGATGTTCTGAATTTCATAATCCAAAAGTCTTAATTTGAAAAGACAATATTTTAAAAAATCATGAATTTTACCCAGTAATTTTTTTAATAACACTATTTTATACTTTCAAACAAAATATCTAAAATTTTGTTGAATACAATAGAAACTGATTTCATAAAAGTGTTCAAGGAATTTGTAAAAAATCCAAAACCAGTTACGTTTTACGATTATAAATTGGTAATAAATCCAAAACCAGTTAAGTTTTATGATTATAAACTGGTAATAAATCCAAAACCAGTTAAGTTTTATGATTAATAAATTAATAATAAATCCAAAATCAGTTAAGCTTTATGATTAATAAATTAATAATAAATCCAAAATCAGTTAAGCTTTATGATTATAAATTGGTAATAAATCCAACACCAGTTAAGCTTTATGATTATAAATTGGTAATAAATCCAAAACCAGTTAAGCTTTATCATTATAAATTTTACCAATTTTTCACACTGTTTTATAAGAAATATTAAAATATTGAAAATAAAAGTTTAATACAAGAAGACCTGTTTTTGTCATTAGAAGTAGCTCACTACCTTAAAATAGTGAAAAATTAGTATTTATTGAGTATAGTCAGGACTGGAATGACCAACTTCATGTCGCTGGGCTTATCTCGGTTTCAAGTTGTACTTGATTAATTTTACTTCAGAAGAATTACACACATCTTGAAGTAATGTATGTAGTTTGTTTTTAATATATTTTTTAAATAATTATCTAATACAGTGTCATCTTTCATTGAGAAAGGAGTAAAAGTTTGTAAGAATTTTCTACTTTTGAGTTTAATAGAAATTTTAAGGGTAACTGCCTCCCCATAACTGGCTGCAAACAGCAAGGTTGTAGGAACTGAGACATTGTGGATATAAGTACTCAATTCTGGACCCTTAACTAATTTTACTGTGTTTTTGCTGATTAGTTTTTCATCTGTGTTTTAGACTTTGTTTGAGATATGGAATATCCCAATACTTTTGGTGCTATGACCAAAGACATTTTCCATTATGATTTTAAGATTAAGACTTACAAATACACTGGGATCTAAAATATGTTTAAAGTTTATCTCACACACACACACTGCTCATCAGAAACTAGAACTTTCTATGAACAGAGATGTTATGACATAACAACAGTCATTTAAGGAAAACAGAAAAATACAAAAAGTTCAAGTAATGCGACATCAAATTATAATTAAACTACAAATACAACTTACAACTCCTACAAAGTTAAGTAACAAAATTTAACATCACTATTACATTTAAAATAATTACTTTTAACACTTCTGTTATGAAAACCAAATAATCATTAAATATTAAATCACTAAATAAACTAACTAATAACTCTTAACCCTCTCTGTCTTGGTATCATTTAATCCGCATGTCGCGAGATGTTAGAGATTTACATTTAAAATTTCATAAACTAATTTTGTTTTGTTATATACCAATTAGTGTGATATAAAATTACAGTTAATAAACCACAGTTTAAGTGAGCAACCTTCAAGTTCTTCATTTTAACAAAATCCTAAATTTCCCCTAGTGTGAGAAAAGCAACACTTTCTGTAGGCATCCCGTCTTCTCTATTTTATTCATCACTACTCCAATAAGTATGAAAGTTGACATATATTATAAATTCATCATTGCTCAGACAAACCACATCTTTTATTGCTTTCAATTTTGGTTGGTTACGGAGTCATCAAGTAGAAATTCAGACCCTCTTGCCACACCTGTAACACATGCTTTTCTTGGGATTTGTGAATAGTTCTCTCTTACCATTAATTACATATTACCCATAATTAATAAAAAGTCAAGGTTTTGTCAACCAAATGACATATTGTCATTAGAGTCTGTTCTCAATGGAGAATAGTCAGTTTCACTCAGAGTACAAGCTTCATTACTACAGGAAAGGTAAAAACTAGCTTTGATGAATTTGTAACTGCTCTTACTGCAAAATTAGAAAGCCAGAAAAATTTCAAGAGTTAGAGAAAGTTATCTGTTTTTACACATTATTATTCTACATTCTTTGGTGCATTATTTATATAAAAATTATTTAGTGAATAATTACCATTAGTATACAAGAAAACACACACAGGGTTAGGTGTCATCTACAGTCAACAGTAAAGAAAAACACAGTTTTCTTGTTTTTCAATTTTATTATTATAAAAGTAACTAAAATGTAAAAATGTGGATTTCTTTAAGTTACTTAAAGTTAGACTGGATAAAATAAATAATATAATAAAAATGTTTCATGAAATATGCATGTGAGCAGCTCATCAGTAACATAATTTGATAGTGTAACAAGAGTTACACACATTCCCTAAGTAAGTTACAACTTATAATGGCATGAAAAGTAGTTAGATATTGTTCAATGGGCAATAAAATAATAAAATTTAATTATAAATAGATGCATACTGTTACAATTTGAAATCATTCTAGGAAGAAAAAAATTCAGATTTATTTTAATTTTCCTTTTAGTGGTTACAATGTCGGTCGGCCAAATTGACTAATACAGTATAGAGGTAGGGTAGAAGAAATAATAGACAAAATATAAAGTTTTACTGAACACAAACATTTGAAATTTATACAGGAGGTTTCAGAGATTACACACAAATGAAATTTGAGATTAAGGTGAAGAAAAGTATTCTTAATCTTAATGTGAAAATCACTTTGCACAAACTATTAAAACAAATACTCAACATATTCATGGACAATTTTTTAGTTTATTAAAGTACTTCACTATAAATATATATACACATGCTATATTACAAGTTAGTAGTATGAAATCTATATAGGCTTTAAATGAGCACAAAGAGCTCACGTGACTGGTCAAAGTAACCAAGCCCATTCTGAATGAGCTAAACTTATATACCCAGCATGGATGATCTTTATGGCTGCCATTCTGTTTCATCAGGATCTCTACTGTTAAGTACTACTGTACTTAATGATGCAAAATAAATATTGTAACTGAATCAGAGTGATGCCTTTGAAAAAAATCACCATGCTATTTGCATCATTAAGTTTAACTTATAATACAAAACAAACATCATAACTGAATATCTGAGTAACATAGTACATTATGACAAAATAATTAGTAATGAAAAAATGTATTCTAAAATTGATAGGGTGTACAGATAGGAGAAAAAAAAGTAGTAAACATATGGGATGGGAGGAAAATTTGCGTCACCCATTCCTGCGTTCCACTACTCACACGATGGATGCATATATATATTAGGTGGTAACGAACTTTTAGCACTACGAGTCTGAAGACTCACTACTGAGTCACTGGGGGATATAAAAATTGCTCTGACTAGAAATTGTTAAGCTTTTTTTTTTGCACTAACAGTACACAAAGAATGAACACATAAATCAAACTCTGGCATGCTTACCACTGGGTCATGTTCAGCCCACTCAAGGTGATCTTGCAAAAGTATTTTACTTTATCTAAATCTACTTGGTAACTGATCCTAATTTATTCATGCTTTGTGTGTGTCTGTGTGTACTAACTGTATTAGATCAGTTTAGTTAATGTAAGTTCCTGTAACTTTTCAATAATAAATTATTCAAGTTCATATAACTGATCTTCATTAGCTAGTCATGTATTACCTAAAAAAAACCAAAAGAACATGGTTTAAAAAAGCACAAAACATACCCTGTTATGATGAGTTCTGAATAGTTATCTGACCCTGTTCCCCATTCTCCACCAGAAATTGGCCATTCCTTTCAAATGTAAAAAAACAATAAAATATGAGTTCCAAAAGAAATATAACAATAAAACTAATGCTGTTACAGCACAAACATTAACAGTTAACAACTGCATGCATTAATAATTTTTTTTCTAATTCTAAATATCCATTATTGTAAAAGTAATATTACCTAACATAGTCTTCTATTAACATTTATCAATTTCATTTTCAGGGATCAATTTTTGTACTTTCAGTTACTTGCTGCTAATAAATGAACATAAAACTTCACATTTAAATACTATCACACATTTAACATATACTTGTATTTATTTTTATAAACTTCTTTCCCACAAATTGTTGGTATTATATTGTACTCACATACCTTAAAGATTCAGCTAATGAATATTATAACTGCTTTATTTTTGTATTATTGAATTGACAACTTCAAACTTAACTCAAAAACCTAATATTCATGAAAACCAGCCACCCACTGTAATATCATACATAAAGTAAAGGCAGAATAACCACCGTGTGAACTCAAGAACTATGTTGAAAAGTAATCAGTGATGTCGAGAAACCCACTTGTTGAGAAATTTATATGCAAAATTACTCGTTTGGGTTGAAAATATTTTACATAGAAGGTCAACGTTGTTCTCTTCTATGTAAAATATTTTCTCAACCCAAACGAGCCGTTTTTGCATATAAATATGTTGAAAAGAGACCTAGTTATGTTGGTCATTAATTACATTTTTTCAATCAACTAGAAGATATTTCATGGAAGTTTACACCTAGAATGTCATATAAAACTGCAAAGGCTTATATTGTGAAATATATAGTTTCCTCAAATTCCATGCCATAACCTTATTGATTATTATTGTTAAACTATAGAGTTTTTTCCTACTATAACACTCATGAAGGAAGTTAAAATGCTTTTTAATGTCTTATAACAATATGCCAATGTTAAAACCCTTCAACACTCCAATACTAAACCAAATATAGTAAAACTGTTACCTTTAAGAACCATAATATCCTAATGTAACATGAAATGTTTTTTTGCATTTGGTGTCCAATTTTGTTAAACTCCTGTTTATCTAATACTGTGTATAAATTAAGAAAAAAATGTTTTTACATTTGTCAACTTCCATTCAAAATTTTATTCTACTATTTTGTGAATTTATGCCCATAAATTTGGTATCAGACTGCAGACTATATTTCAAATTTTAGTCTTACACATTAATTTTTCTTAAATTTAAGAGTAAATATTAAATAAACACATTTAAACACTGAAAATGACATGTGAATAACCCATCAAAACCTCAAAATGTCCCTCTTGTGGCTTTCTTAGCCATTTTCATGTATCAAGATGCTATCTCATTCTTTATAAATAAGATTTCAAGTTTGCATGTTCAATCTTCTCAAGTTTCATATTTTTTTAGACTGAAAAACAGCTTAATTATTAAATTTGTTAAGTTATAATGGAATTCTGTGGTACCAATAATTTTTTTTTTGGTTATTCAAATGTATACACAAAAACCTACAAAATTAAGCTATGAGAAGTGAGTAACCAAAATATTAACAAGAAAAAATAACTGTTTGCTTTACTTCTTCATTTACTGTTCCATGTTTTAAGACGATACGTTTAAGAACTTATTTATAAATAGTAACAATCTATATACATATATAATGTACAATAATTGAAATGTAACTGTATTTTACAAACTCCTTGTCTATTAAAACACAGCCAAGACAGATTACTTTGTAAAGACTAAAGATTAATTTTATATTATTATTATTATTATTATTATAAGTGCTGACATGAATGTTTGTGTGAGATATTATCATAACTTTTACATTGTTAGCCAGGCACAAATGGAAGGTTAATATAATAAAAATAATAAATATACATACATGCAAAATGTTATGCAACTTAACTATTTAAAAATGTGTTTTCGTGTTATAATCTGAAGTCATTCTGGAAAGAAAAAAAGCATAATTTATATATATTTCTTAACTTTTTATGGTGGTTACAAGGTTGATCAACTTGACAGACCCCTTATAGTTATGGTAGAGAAAATAATAGACAAATTATGAAGTTTTACTGAAAAACATTGTTTGAAATGTATTTAGGAGGTTTTTTTTTTGAGATCACAAATAATTCTTAAGATTTATTTGATGAATAATAAGTTTCTAACAATGAAATTAAAATCACTTGGACAAGTAATAAAATAGACTCAATATTTTCACAAACAAATCTTTGGTAGGAATATTCTATAAAAAAAAAATAGACATGGAATCATTGCTAATAGTCTTACAAATCTTGTGAAGATATACATACAGCATAAAAAATTATAGTATAAATACTAAATGTGTGCAAATGTGTATACAAACTTCAGTATTTTATACTGAGCTCACTGTGAAAGGGTTAACGGAGTCTTTCATAAATATTAACACTGAAAAACTTTTATCACTAAAATAGTTTGAAGTTTATAACAAAACAATATGTGACTATAAACTGTGTGATTTAACAAAATTCTACAAAACCATTTTACATACACTATGGAAGTAAATATATTTGTTTCAGATTTCTTCTCTCAGCATTAAATGAAATAAAAATAACTATGTTGGATATTCTCTATGGTGTATTTTGTAAAGAAATTTGTTCCTCACCACATCGTAAGAAGATTTTACTTTACTTTGTAGTACAAGAAACCACAATATGTTGAAACTGTCTAAACTTTTTTCTAAAGTTACTACATTTACAATATTATAAAATCACCGAGACATAAGTGGATAAAACTGACAAAACTGAGGGATTTGGATATGATTCTATATCAGATGCCCCTGTTCATCACTCTGTGATGACACCATGCAGGTAATTTTTGTTCAGGTATCATAATACTTGTAAGATGAAAATTTATTTTCCATGAAATTTTGAAGGTTATTATTCATATGTGCATGCCAAAACCTGTTGCAGAGCACCATTAAATATGGTATTCTCTAATTCATGTCACAGTTCAGAAATATCTAGTACTCATTTTACACTATAATGTTGATTCAGTAACATTTCATGGTAGAGAAGAGGAATTACTAGACAGAGTAAACGGACATACGTAAAAAAAATTTATATATGCGTTTGAAAGGTATTAGAGATTATGCAAGTGCAATGGACAAAATACGAAATGGACTAAAGTAGTTTTATTACTTACATGAACATCATCTTGCACTTTGACTTGTCAGAGTGTAAATCAGTGTCATCCATTCAAACATATTTTCAGTACAAATACTTTTGTAACTTATCTAATTTTTTTAGTATAGCAGTTTCTACATTTTACTAAGTCACATTTTGTATAGATACACCTAGTAAATGTACAATTATAATAAACATTTCTTCTTAAATACAAAGTTGGTCCATTTGGTTAAATACTTTGTGATAATTTAATCTTCAGTTAGAAACCACTGAATTGAATAACTAATTTTAAAACAACAGCAGCTTTTACAATAAGGAAGTTCTGGCTTTAATAATGACTATGTTTTAACTCATTATTTTCAATCATCACCAAGTAAGAATTACATGACTTGATGTTACGAGTCAAATGTCATAATTTACTACATTTTGAATCAGTATTCAAATACTCATCAGGTGAAATGTCTTGACTTGGTACCATGAGTCAAATGTTCACATGTCAGACATGACCACACATACTGAAACTGCATTGTATGTATCAATGCTGACAAACATGTTTAATTACAAAATAACTCCCATATTATTTGCTGAAGCCTGTTTTTATTTAGTTCCACAAGAATGATTCTGCTGTCTAAGAAGGAAATGTGGCATGGATTTATTCTAAGATAATAATTTAAACTCATTTTTAGTTAAAATGTTTGGAACAATATAACCTTGCACTTAATTACAAGGTACTGTAAAAGATTGTTTTTATGTAACAATATTCACTTTATGTAATTTCAATCATCAAGAAAGGTCATTCTCTGCCATTTTGTTGTCACAATTCAATAACTGCTAGAAGTCTAAATTTAAACAATCACAGACAAACAATAAATAAATGTCTACTTTTTTATACAACTCAAAGCACAAGCTAGATAGCAAGATTTTATGGGTCTCTGTTAAAGTTAAAAGGGAGTTATTTACAAAACAATGTGTAGCACATAGCCTGGATCACAATTTAAATACAATTTAATATTTACACTAATAAAGTACATGATTTAAAAGTTGTTTCTTTTAAAATGCCACAAGTACATGAGCATCTATTAGTGTACACATAGATTTAAACAGCAGGTTCAGTATTAAGACACAACTATCACTGATTGATATTATTTACAAAGCATAGTAGATTGTTGAAATGCACTTTAGCACAAAAATATTACTTTAATTTTTAAAAACAGAATAATATATTATTAATATTGGTTGATGTGCAGAAACAGGTTTCTTGTAAGTGTTGTTTGAACACTGCCTGCTCCAAACATTCATAATTACATATTATGAAATTGTTAAAATCTTTATCAAATACCATTTACCTGCTATTCATTTTTAATAACATCAGTTTCTTAAAAATAATTCCTAAATTTAACTAATTGTACAGGTAATAAAAATCTTTGTATACTTATAAAGTAATGTAGCTTTGTCCAAATATTACTTAGTCATATTTGGATATGACTGAAAGATAAATTAAAAAATTAAAGAGAAATCTCACTTTCTTTGAAAATCCAGAATGCTTTTTTCTTTTGGAGCCTACAGAAAAAAGAGCTGGTATAAAATCAATTGAACAATCTGTGAGATATGTACAAAACGTAACAGGAGATTCGTGCAAGTCCATGGGATAAAGGTTCGGGAAAGAAGGAAATCTGAAAACATACAAATAAAATTCTAAATAATGTGTATAGTAAAAAATTATAAGATATAATGACACTTATTTTTTGATGTCTGTACATCAGTTATAACAGTGTACATGTTTGACTACATGTTAAATACATTATCCTACACACATTTTGTGTAATAAATAAGGTGACATATTTCTTATTGACAGAAAAATGTAATGGAATGGAAATATTAGTAAAAACTCTTAGTTTTCATAACACTTCACATTTTCCTTATTTTGTTAGGTAGTATGCATTCATTGAAAAGAAACTACTGTAATAGTTAACTTAAATTTGAAACATTAAAAAGCAATTTAATAATAAAACTATCTTTAAGTAATAAATAGAAAAAGTCTGTTGAAACTATTTTCCACTATGAGAGCTTGTTACTATTCTATTCTTAGCTTGTTACTATTCTATTCTTAGCCCTTAGTATTTATGCAATATTTCTGATTTTACCCAAGGCAGCATTAAAGTACAATGCCACTCTATTCAGATATTTTTTTGTCCACTTCCACACAGTTACTCGAGAAATAAATCTCTTGTATTAAGTCGTAAGTTACAAGATCACGTCACACAGAAGGTTGTAATGTTTCCATAACATTAATTAAAACTCACTGCCTTAAATTTTTGTTGCCACTTTTCTTTGATGTCTCTTAAATTTGTTGCCCTAGGCTAGTGTGTATTCTTCCTACATATAAATGTGACCCTAATTACAACTAATACCATTCAGAAGTTGCCTAACATGTATCTTGTGTTTAAAAGCTCAGGTATAAATAATATTTATTATACATTTTCTTTTTGTGTAAGCTTAATTTGGAAATTTTTATTGTAATGCCATCTTAAAAACTTTTAAGATCTAGCAACAAAATATTGCTTTATGTTTTCTTCTTTGACGCTCAGTACCACCTACCATTTCTTCCTCAACTATGATTAGGTAAAAGGATGAGCCTAGGGGGCAAAACAGCAGTCCAACATTAAGATTAAATAACATGGTTTATCCCTGTCTAGAAATAAGACACTTCAGATCCACATTTCATGTTGTTTTAAGATTAAATAACTTGGTTTATCGCTGTCTAGAAATAAGACACTTCAGATCCACATTTCATGTTGTTTTAAGATTAAATAACTTGGTTTATCCCTGTCTAGAAATAAGACACTTCAGATCCACATTTCATGTTGTTTTAAGATTAAATAACTTGGTTTATCCCTGTCTAGAAATAAGACACTTCAGATCCACATTTCATGTTGTTTTAAGATTAAATAACTTGGTTTATCCTTGTCTAGAAATAAGATACTTCAGATCCACATTTCATGTTGTTCTAAGATTAAATAACTTGGTTTATCCCTGTCTAGATATAAGACACTTCAGATCCACATTTCATGTTGTTCTGGTCTTTTGTAATTCACCATTACATTTAAATCCCCCCAACATTTACATACTTCTAATACATCAAGTTAGCTGACAAAAACAGGGTATGTGTTATGTAGATACATATATATTTCAACTAATATATAATACCATCAAAATCACAGGGAAAGTACTATCACCTTAACCACACATTTCATACATAACTGTACTATCACCTTAACCACACATTTCATACATAACTGTACTATCACCTTAACCACACATTTCATACATAACTGTACTATCACCTTAACCACACATTTCATACATAACTGAAATACGTTTTTTAAATGTTGACCAACGTAGAGACAGAAATGTTAAGTCTACCACAACTAGTTTATACAGAAGCATGAACTACTAATATGTAACTACTTACCCTTCAGTTGTTAAGTCTACCACAACTAGTTTATATAGAAGCATGAACTACTAATATGTAACTACTTACCCTTCAGTTGTTAAGTCTACCACAACTAGTTTATATAGAAGCATGAACTACTAATATGTAACTACTTACCCTTCAGTTGTTAAGTCTACCACAACTAGTTTATATAGAAGCATGAACTACTAATATGTAACTACTTACCCTTCAGTTGTTAAGTCTACCACAACTAGTTTATATAGAAGCATGAACTACTAATATGTAACTACTTACCCTTCAGTTGTTAAGTCTACCACAACTAGCTCATTATTTAGAACCACTACAACAGCATAAGGTTCCTGAAAGTCTGAAAAATAATTTAATGGAATTGACATACATAAAAAATTAAATTTAAAAACATAAATCTATTTAAGAGTCTAAGATTCTTTACATAATGAATCTTTCTTTTTTATAATGGAAATCCTCACTGTACAATCACATTAAAAATCTAAAAAAGAATACATTTTCTTTTTACTGTGTATGTATAATAGCAAAAACTGTTATTTACTCAAAATAATAAAGAAAACTATAAATGAAAATGGCTGATAAAGAAAAAGCATTTAGATTAAAAATAAGTATAAAAAATATGAAAAAATAAAAAGCCAAGAAACTGAGTAGAACAACCAAACAAAATGACAAATACTTATTTCTTAGAACATATAACAAAGTTTGGGTTAATGATGACTGCTTAATCTACCTTTTCTTAATAGGAACAAGAGAAATCAAAGAAAGGTTAATATAATTCAAAAGTCAAAGTGCAACAGTTTATACATTGATTGAATTTACACATAGCCATAAAAATACATCAACTAACTTGTCTGATGCACATAAAAACTTTAGAATCCACAAGTCAAAGCCAACAATTAAACTTCTGTCTTACAAATATTATTTTTCTCTACAATGGATATACACATATACACACATTCTTCATGCATTAGATTTTGAGTAATGACAAAAAGATAGCAGTAAATGTTTTAGTCTGATGTACAGTCTGAATAGAAACTAGAAACAAACTTTCATACAAATATACTAATCAAGGAGGCATAATATTGAACCCACAATCAATTACATTACAAAATGTTTACAATTACAATATGGTAAAAACATTTTGAGCCAAAATCTTAAATGATTCTTGTTTGGCAATGCAAGTAAAATGTAGGAATATTTAAAATAATATAATCCAACACATTAAAATAAAACTAACACTGTTAACAGCTTATACAACCAACTAAGCCTAATTTTACTAGATAAATGGTGCCATAGATAGCAGCTCAAGAGAACAGTTAAGCCTAATTATACATAGTTTTACTATATACAGTCATTATCCAAAACTGGCAGATTATTTACAGCAAAAATGTAGGTTGAAAATTAGTTGGTGATTAGTATCAAGTAACAAAACATTATAATATTAATAATAATTATAAAGGTGACTGTATAGGTTACAAAAAATGACAACAATTTGCATATGATCACCATAACATTACCACAGATACTCAGAATTGTAATGTAACCACAAGATCCTGTGTAACTGTGCAATATTTTAACCACAAAACACATTAGCGTGAGCCAATGCTTCCACTGGCAGCTCAGCTGCTAAATTACTAGTCACAAAATCAATGTTAGTTGAAAGTTCAACTGGTAGCCCAACTGCTCAACTACCAATCACAACACACTAATCTGAGCCAGTGATGCCAATACTAGTCCAGATACTAATCTACTAGCCACAACACATTAATCTGAGGTAAGGGTTCTAATAGTAGTCCAGATACTAATCTACTAGCCACAACACATCAATCTGAAACAAGGTTTCCACTAGCAGCACAAATAAAGGACTTCTACAGATATATTTCAGAACTTACCATTCTGCCAAGGACTTTCACATAGGGTAACAAAGTCTACTATACAACTGTCCATTTCCAATACTGTTGTTGCATTTCCTTGTAAAACAGTAAGTCTAGAAGTCTTTCCTGTTTTCTCATAAGGATGACCACCAGTGAAGATGATGTATGCATCACTACATAAGTGAAAAATAGATTTCAGAACAGCTGACAATAAATGTTTAAAATACAGCAGCACACAGATATTTTTCGATGGTTTAATCAATTATCTAAGAGCAGTAATTACAACAATTAGTGTCATGTAAACTAAGTGATTATAAAACAGAATACTAATTTAAATTAGTTTTTATTTTACCAATAGACTAATAAAAATACAATTAAACCCACTGTTGTGAAAATCAACTCATCAAAATTTGTTTTTTTTTATCATTGCCATTTTAAATTAGTCAAAATATTCAAGTAATCTAAGTATTACTATTATATTTGTTAGTTTTAAATACATAATGGGCTATCTGTGATGCAATTCATGGGAGGTCATAATCCTGTGTATCAAGTTTAATTCGTATTACCACAAAACCAAGTCTAGCTGCTACGGTTAATAATTTTGGACTGCTGAATAGAAGGAATGCAACTGGCTTGTTACACCTACCAACAATTCCATTTTTTTGCTTGTATATATTAGGACTTGAAGAATGTGATATTAATTAATTAAACAAATATAATCAACTGGCACTAACTGTCCAGCTCCACACACACATGCTTCCCTTTTTATCTGTACATCCTTATTATCTTTCACAATTGTCAGATTGATCAAGACAATTTGAAATAACATTCAGAATATCTATGCAACATCCAATTTTTAAAAGTTCATATAGCACAGTTTCCCAATGTACAGCAAATTATTTTCATGTACATGTACCTCGGACATTTCCAATATATGGTAAAATATTTTTATGTACATGTAGCTTAGACTTTTCCAATATATGGCAAATTATGTTTCTGTACATGTATCTCGGACATTTCCAATATGTGGTAAAATATTTTTATATAAGCATTATTTTTAAAGGCCTCATCACTTATTACTGAATCCCCCCTTCCATAGTGTATTGTTGTTAAGTTTATCACAAATTTTAAGCATCCAATTGTTTAGTTGCTACTCATGTAACAAAAATGTAACCTGTTAAGAATTAGAGAAAAGCCATAGTAACTTCTGTATTGCAACCTTTTATTCTTCCATTATTCACATGTGAATCCAATATGGACCAACCAGTACAATACAAGAATTTTAAAACAAACAGCATGGAACACATTACTCCCTTACTGATAAGAATATTTTTTTATATTTAATCCAAATAATATAGCTTAGATCCTAACTGGCTTAGAAGATTTAGGTTAGTCCTAAAGTTATCAAGTCAGAATTGCAAATGTCTTAAAATTATAACAAATTATTTTACACATAATAACCAACTAATTTTAATTAAACTAATATAAACAAATGTAAAAAGTTATTATTACAAACAATAAACTTACTAAGTTCTTAATACTTAGCTCCCTAAAGCTTACAAAATCATGTTTACACATAAAGTTACCTTTTCTTTTGCAATAAGATGCATTTAACATTATCAATTGATTGATTGATTTAGTGTTTTATGGCACAAAGCAGCTAGGCTATCTGCACCAAACATCCAGTAAAAAGGTAAAAATAAATTAAATGTAGTAAAATACATAAAAGGAAATGAAGGTAAAACAAAACATCATTGAAAAACAGAAAAAGCATAAAACCAATGTTGACACCTAGTCAACAATGTGAAGAGAGAGAGAGAGCACAGTAAAAGAAGTTGTAAAGGACTTTCTCTAGCAAAATGGTAATGATCATAACCCACCAGGAAGACTAACAGATAAGTACAAGAACCACCGTCAGTCACCTGAAGTTGGTCTTTTCAGTCCTGGTTCTGGGTTATGTTGTCATAACAGCCATCATCAAAAGGTAAAATAAGAAAAGTGTTAAAAGACAAAAAGCAAAATCGTAATAATGAGTAGCCAAATGTCCTGTAAAAAGGTAAAAGTAAAGTAAATGTAGTAAAATTTGTAAAAGGAAACAAAGGTAAAAACAAAACAGCAATTAAAACATAAAATGGTGTAAAACCCAATGTTGACATCCAGTTTATAAAGTGGTAAGGAACTTCCTGTAGCGGATAGGTAATGATCATAACCCGCCAGGAAGACTAACAGGTAAGTAACATTGGTGCATCAGTTCCAGATAAAAGAAAACGATGAGTTAAAAAACTGTGACCAATGCATAGTCTAATTATTACAACTTCCTCCTTCCGAACCTTATGGAAGCTAGACGGCCAAAGCCCAATATAGGGTTTTATTTGAAAAAGCCTGTTGTCGCGTTGCTCACTCCAAGTGGACTGCCAGCTGGCACGGGACTGAGTCTTGAATACAGGACCATAGTCCATGTACGGAATAGGAACAGTGGTGATAGTGCCAGAGCAGAATGACTTAGCTAGTGTCGACAAGCTCCTTCCCACGAATACCAACATAGCCCGGTATCCAGAAAAACTGGATAGAAGTAGATGTTAATGAGAAATGGGCCAGTCAGTTTTGAATACCAGTGAGAACAGGGTGTGAGCCAATGTGAAGTGATTCCAAGGCCAGTAGAGAACTAAGGGAGTCAGTATAAATAGTGCAGTCGGAGTACTGCTCAACTTCAATATGATCCACGACAAGAGATATGGCATAGAGTTCAGCAGTGAACATAGAAGCTGCAGAGGGGATTCTGCGCACAACCACTAAACCACAACAAACCATGGCAGAGCCCACAGAATCACCTGATTTTGAACCTACCATATAAACTGGAATAGAAAGGTTGTTCAAAAGATGTTCAGTAAATAAAAGACAGTACTTTCAATCGGGAGTATCTGCCTTTTTCATATGACTTTTGGGGGCTGTAATAAGCCATGGGGGGATGGGCTGACCAGTGGATTCTGCAATGTTTTCTAAGGACAGACCCTATTCATCCAATTGAGCCTGGATGCGAAGGCCATAAGGAGCAATGGCAGATCATCTGCTTTGAAAAAGTAAGGTCCACTGAGGAAAGAAAACACATCCCCAAGTGGAATGCTTTGGTAAGGAGCAAAGTTTCGAAGAATACAGTAAAGACAGTTGCAAACGGTGAAGGTGCAGAGAAGGTTTGTGAGATTCCATGTATAAGCTCTGAACTGGGGAGGTGCAGAAAGCCCCAGTGCAGAGTCAAAGTCCTTGATGATGAATGGGATCTAGCATCTTTACAGCCGAGGGTCTGGCAGAGCCATAGACCATTGATCCATAGTCAAGTTTTGAATGAATAAGAGCACGATATCTCTTTAACATAGAACATCAATCTGCTCCCCAACTGACAGTAGAAAGGGCATGCAGGATGTTCAGTGCTCTTGTGCATTTGACCCGTAGCTGCTTTAAGTGTGGTATAAAGGTCAGCTTATGGTCAAAGATAAGCCCCAAGAACTTGGTCTCAGGGACCACTGGCAGTGAAACTTCTCCGATATGGAGTTCAGGATCAGGGTGGATACCCTGTTGGCAGCAAAAGTGCATGCAGACGATTTTAGAGAGAGAAAAATTAAAACCGTTTGCCGTAGTCCACTTCAGTACACGATTGAGGGCAGTTTGTAGTTGTCGCTCAATATATCTCATGTTCGACGACTGACACGAGATGTGAAAGTCATCAACATAGAGCCCATTTGCAACAGTGAGAGGGAGTTGTTCAGTGATGGCATTTATCTTTATACTGAAAAGTGTGACACTCAAAACACAGCCCTGAGGGACCCCAAGTTCCTGTAAAAAAGAATAGGAAAGTGTCAAACCCACATGAACTTGGAATTTCCTGTCCATTAAAAATTTTTTAATTTCCTGTCCATTAAAATTTTTTAATAAAAATGGGCAAATGGCCAAGTAACCCATATATATGGAGGTCTCACAAAATGTCATACCTCCATGTTGTATCATAACCCTTCTTAATGTGAAAGACTACTGACACAAGATGTTGGCATTTGAGAAAGGCTTCTCTGATTGATGTTTCAAGTCAAATTAGGTGGTCTGTAGTGGAGTGCTGTCGTTGGAACCCACACTGGGTGGGCGAGAGGAGGTTGTTTGATTCAAGGAATCAAACAAGACATGCATTAACCATCCTCTCTAAGGTCTTACAGAAACAGCTCATCAAAGCAATTGGATGGTAGTGTAAAGGAATCTGGGGATCTTTCCCAGGTTTAGAAAAAGGTAAGATAATAGCCTGGCACAAGACATCAGGAAAAACATTCTCCTGCCAGATCCAGTTAAAAACAATTAGATGAATATCAAGAGAAGCAGAAGAGAGATAGCGCAGCATGTCATAGTGTACATCATCAGGTCCAACAGATGTACTGGCTGACCGATGAAGGGCCATTTTCAGTTCCACCAGTGTAAAGGGACAATTATAACCAAAAAGACAGTCAGTTCGAAAGGCAAAAGGTGAACGCTCTGCCCAAGTCTTAATGGCCAAGAAGGTGGAGGAACAAGCAGAAGTGCTAGATACCCGTCAAAAACTTTCACCTAGAGTATCAGCAATGCTCCTGACATTAGCTACCTCTTGGACATCAGAGAGTAAGATGGAGAGGGGGACAGAATTGTAGTGCCCACTGACCTTTCGAATCCTATCCCATATGATCTTGAAACTGGTGGTAGAAGATATGCTAGTTGTGAACTTAATCCAAGATTCCTTCTGGCTTTGACGTCTTACCCACCTAGCATGTGTACGGGCTCATTGGAAAGTGATGAGGTTCGAAAGTGTGGGATATCTACGGAAAGTATCCCAAGCCTGTTTTTGAGCCTTCCATGCCAAATGGCAAGCAGGATTCCACCATGGACAAGGATATCGTGGAAAACATGTCGAGGTTTTAGGAATACACTGAGCAGCTGCTTATATAATACAGTCAGTTACTGCTGCCACACAGTCGTCTATTGATGGCATCGACCATGGCCAGTCTCTCTCAAAAGTACAGGAAAATGATCACTGTCTTGTGGATTAGTGTCAACCCTCCATGAAAAATGGGAAAATAATGAAGAGGAGCAAACCAAGAGATCAATAGCAGTAAAGGACTGACTAGGTGCATGAAAATAAGTGGAAGAACCAGTATTAAAAAGAGAAAGATTGTGAACAGAGAGCATACGCTCTACAGAGCGACCCCTCCTATCAATAACAGCACTTCCCCAGAGGGAATGATGTCCATTAAAGTCCTCCAGCATTAGAAATGGAGACGGCAACTGTTCAACGAGAACATCAAGGTCTGATTAATCACATGTCTCTCCAGGGTACTGGTAGAGAGAACAAACAGTGATGGTATAACCCAAGGAAACACGGATTGCTATGGCCTTCAAGAGTGTGTTGAGTGACAAAGACAGAGTGGGCACATGCTGATCAACCAATAGTGCCACCCCTCCATGTACTCATCCATCACACAGCCTGTCATTTCTGTCCAGAGAAAACTGCCGAATGGTGACTGTGTCAGCAGGTTTTAGAAATGTTTCTCGTAAGGAAAGACATACAGGATGGGAGAAAGCAATCAGTGTTTTGACATCATCCAGATTAGAACGTAAACCTCGACAGTTCCATTGTATCAAGGTGGCCATTTTCAATGACGGATAGGTGAAGTGGCTGGAGAACCCTTCTGTTTATGACCACATCTTTTTACTTACTGTCCTTATTTGGAGGAGGTCTATCGACCTCCATGGATCCTGCCCTGGGTCGATTGGGCAGGTCTCTGTTGTTGGAAGGGAATTCCAGTGACTGAGGACGTGAACAAATGATTGTTTTGCATCATGGGGTTGGAGAAAAAGATGTATCAGAAGAAATACCTGTATTTGAAACCGAAGGATGTGGATCTTGAGATTTGTTGGACTGTATAGGAGGAACAGAGATGGGTGTAGAAGTCAATTCATCAACCTTTTAAACCACGGAGGTCAAAAGGCTTTTCATTTCTTTTGAAAACGATTCTCTTGGAGGTACAGAGAGATCTGTCTGCACTCCCACTGTAGTTGGGGAATGAAGTGCAACAGCATATGTCCAAGATGAAGTGGCAGACAGCAATTTCCGAGCCTCAGGGTAACTAATATTATGGGTCGTTTTCAAATGCTGCACCTCTTTTTCCTCCAACCATTTTAGGCAAGAACGAAAATAGGAAGGGTGGGAACCATTGCAGTTGACACAATGTGGGTCCGTGTGACACTCATAGGCATCGTGGTCCTTGGCACCACAACGAGCACATATCAGGGAACCACAACAGGACGTCTTTGAGTGGCCGAACCTCTGACATTGGAAACCTCGAAGAGGGTTTGGAATGTATGACCGTACCCTGCAAATGAGATAACCTGCCTTGATGATGGCAGGTGCACGTGGTGAAGTAAATGTTAAAACGATGGTATTTGTCGGCAGTGTAACTCTGTCTTTGCGAGTGGAGATGCGCCTCACTGCAGAAACTCTGAGTGGAGAGACCAGCGAGAATCTCTGACTCGGGGACATTCTTCAAATCTCTCTCAACAATAACTCCTCTTCATGAATTCAAGGTAGCATGAGGGGTAACCTCAATAGGTACATCTGCAATTGCCTTTGAATTCAAGAGGAGTTCACTGTTTTGGGATGTGGATGTTTCAAACAAAATGTTGCTTCTTTACTGACTTTGGAGAGCCAGCAAGTCCCTTCTGAATAAAAAAGGGGGACATTTACCCTAAAGGTTTTTCTGAAAGAGAATGTAATATAAGAAAATGGGGTACAGGTGTTACAGATGTTGAAGATTGCTGTTCAGAGTCTTCAAGCAATATCTGCTAAGTCCACTGTCAGGAATTGAATGCCAGATTTCAGCATTTTGAATCTTTATATTTACTGTTTTCCAATCATGGGAGAAAGCTATTTAGATTAAAGATATTGCAAACTCTGCTCAAATATACTTTCTTTAGCAATGCAAAAATATCAGATTATGCAATAAAAAAAATGTCTACCACCACTGCTTAAATACAAGCTTTCTTTATAGGGAAAAAAAAGTATAAAAAATTCTACAAGATAAAAGATATATAAATGCATAGTAAATTCTGTTCACATATATTAATGCCATACACCATAAACAGTCATCAAAAAGCATTAGACTTACCTTCTTCTAACAGTTTTCCACTCTACCTTATAAATTGGCTTACATAATTCAGGTTTTCCCTTGTTACCAGCAGGTTGTACTATTATAATAAAATAAAAATTGAAGATACAATGTCAAGTAAACAGGTCTGATATCCAACTTGGTTAAAAAAAATAAGCATAACAGTAAAATGTTGGGTGGTTACAAATACTAACACACAAATATTCATGGATTAACCAGGGCTCAAAAGTTCAGCTGATGCTTGATAATGTAGACAGATTTCATCATGTTAAATCACAGCTTCAAAAGCCAGTTTAAGCACAAAATATTGGTAAAATAACTAAATAAAAGTACTAATACAATGTTTATTACTGTACCTATACTTTGAAACTCTCAGTGACCTGTTAAATAATCATTTCAAACCCTCCTGATATAAAGCCCTTATTGGAAGTTAATATACATGTAAGATAAACCACTGTGGATCTACAATGACATATACTTGAGTCTTTCAGGTGTTTATCTGATTAGTTGAATAGTTTACATGATCTTACAAAGTAAGATGTATAAAAATTATCAAAGTTATTTCACATCAGTATAATATAATCTATTATACAGTTTGCTTTGACAAAGATACTCAGAAGTACATAATTTCTCGTTGGAAACCTTAATCTACATAATAAAACAGGTGTTGGATGAAAAAAAATATTAATTAAATTCTTAAGATTTTTTAACAAGTTACATCTCTTTAAAAATAAACCTACAAAACTAAGATGTTTCTGTCTTCCTGTACTTAATATAACTTCTCAACACTAAAGTATTGACAAAGAGCATATACTAAATTAACTTTCCCTGAAAATGTAGATTTAAATAGAAATGCTTACTTTCTATCACTATACTTTAGGATTTATTCTATCACCATCATACAAATTTCTCCATCTGACTATTAGTCATATGAAACAAGTTTAAATATAACATGCATTTAAATGGAAATATGACAGACTTGGATTGAGTATTCATACGTTAAACATATTAGTTACTTCTCTTTTTGTATTAAACAGTCCAATATTGTCTGTTAAAAATATTTTGATTAGTTTCAAAACTTTTGCAATAATACATTGTAAGAAATTGTTGTGCAAGGATACTGGGCTTCTGGCACAATCTGAGATATCATTTTTACAAATACCAGCAAGGTCCATTCAATTTGTTTGTCTAATACAATTGTCACACAATATAGGTTTAAATAAACAGTATAGAGCAAAATATGTGCTGAATATAGGAGATTTGATGAACCAATAATGATTAGTCTTGGAAAAGCCATTACTACCTACTTTCTAAAGAAACTCACCCATCATAAAATTTTAATAGTTAAGTTGTTACTTAGGGCCTCAAATGAACCTTAAAACATTTACATAACCCTTATAATATACATTAATACAATGAAACTGTACCATAATATCATTAAAAAAAAAACTCTTCAATTATGATCTATTAATATCATGATTTCTAGAGTAACTAGAAGTAACTCCAACAGCAAACTGAAGCACTGAGTTAGTGAAACATTTTTGCTTCTGAGAGCTGGAATTGCTCATACAGATACTAGAAACAGTCATCATCTTTGTTTAAGACCTTTACGAAGTGATCCATCAAGACCAGTTTTATATGAAATGGAGTTAATAGGACATTCTTTATGTCAACCAGACTTTCACATTCAATATTATTTGATTCTGGCATCAGGATGATTCTGCATGGCCATTGCTTCTTTATCCAGTGTTGATTTCATATTCTGCTGTCCCATTCACACAAAAATTTGGAAACTCTGTATAACCAGACTGTTGACTTAACAACATACTGAAGACTTTTTGTCTCCCACAAAGTAACCAGCTGTGTTCTTTATACTTAACCTTAATTAGAAAGAAGTTTTTAGATTTAGTTACATTTCCTTCAAATGAATTTAATAAGTAATAGGAAGAGATGCATATATATTACCATTGTAAAGAAGAACACCTTGTAGACTTCTTCTGGAGAAATCAGTGAACAACTGCCACTCACTTGGTTCACAGACTGCAGCTCCAAATACTGACATGAATTCAGCAATACTGTTGCAATAAACCATTTACCCTTCTTAAAACTTTCTCAGCCTGAAGTTTGGATCTCAAAACAATCCTATCATCATTTCTATTATTTCAAGATTCAAAATCAGAAGGAACTGTGTCAAGAGTCTTCAGTGCAGTAGCAACAGGTACATCAAGTCTGATAACAAACTCATGGTTCGGATAAGTGGTTTCCTTTTTATTTCAAGTACTGTAGCCTTGCATGTTACATGAGCAAAAAGAGCAGTGTTTTCTGTGGTTTCTAAGCTCATGATATACTACTGAAATTTCACAAGGCAAGGAATTCTTTTCACCTTTTGTACACTGTTTCAATTCTTCAACATAAACAGTGCAAACTTTGTATGAAGCCCAAGGTTGGTCTTTTTTCCAAAGTTTTATTTCAAAATTCATACAATATGCTTTTCAGACAAATTCTATGATGTTTTCCCACTTTCTTTACAATGAATTGACCACAAATATACCAGACTATGTTCAATAATTTAAACAACCTCTTGTTTCTATAGCAAAGAATAAACAATGGTGAAAAGAAAAAAATATATTGTCAAAATGCATGCACAACAAACACTAATCAGAAATGACACATGACATGGCCTTTTAACCATTGACATACTAGCAGTGTGTTTCTCAGTTCTAGAATGATTGATAAGACTCTTATGTCACAATTTGTCTAGATAAATCTATAGCCAGTGGTTGTCAACATTTTAAGCATATCAAAACATGAGCAAATTTCATTGAAAATAATTCACTTGTGTAAAAGTACACAACATTTTGTGAAGAATCTGTACCTGATGGAGAAAAATAGATATCATTTTGGATTCAGCATCCAGGAATTATTGTAAAAATGTCAATACAATGAAACCATCCGAGGCCTGTGATATTTTAAATAGCATATACTTTGTTTATACTTTACTGTATGTTTGAGAATTTTATATATGAAGTTGGGTAATTTGATTAAATCTACATGTAATTTTTATTATTTCACCTTGTTATTTGATAGGTACAGACAATTAAAAATGTCATCCCCAGTACAACAGAGATTTGTTTGAATACATATACAACTGTACATTTATATCATTCTAATACAATGTTCCAAATAAAGAACAAAAACAGTAGCATTTTGATATTTTTTTACTCTGATAAAATGCATATTATTTTCTCAACTGAATTTGAAATAATATATTTTATTTTATTCTAATGTATAATCAACTGTGTTTTTGTAAAAAAATAAAAGGTCTTATGGTAACATACAGTGAGGATGTACAACTGTTATAGGTTTCATTGGCATCTTGATGTTCCAGGTGCTAAGACTTCCATTTATATGACTGCACATCAACTGTTTTCCATCATGATGCCACGATACAGATTTTACGTGCTGAAAAGTATAAAACAAAATCTATTTACCTACAAGGGTACATCTGCACCTTCACTTGAAATTCATATAATGTAAATAATATAATTGTCTTATGGTAATTTAACTTGCAAATTTAAAATGTCAAACATGAAATGTTAAATACCACTTACTTTGCAGTTGTTTACCTTGTAATTAGAACAGCTTTTAATTTCACAAAAGACAGATACAAGTACACTGTTACACAAAACAGAAGAAAATTCATAATTGTTTTATTTTAATAGTATGAATACCTAGAATGAATACATTCATGAAGTTAGGAAAACATGTAGATTTAAGAAGTTTTAATATAGAAATGATAAAGCCTTATAACCCATGCACTTTCAACAAGGAACCTTCCTTTTCAGGGCAAACTTAGAATAACTGAGTATTTTTCCTTTATGTACATGTAAAAGGAAAGTTCATTAAATTTAAGAGCATATAAAACCATACTAATTATTACAAGCAATTCTGAATGTGCTCCTTTCAGATAACACATTTTCATGTGAATGTTTTAATAAATAGTACTTTTTTTGAATGTATTATTTTTTTTCTACACCAGTAGTGCAAACTGAAAAAAAACGTTACTTTTATCTATTTATATCATATCATTACAAAATGAACACATTACCAAAAGCATATCTGTAAGAGTTACCATACTTCTTATCCCAGGGTAGCATATATAAAGGTGATTTTACACTGAACATGTTACTATTTATGAACAGGTAAACACAAGTATTTGTGATAAGAATCAGCTGTTAGCCAGCAAATCTTTAAAGTTTGTCTTATCCTGCCAATGAGTAGTCCTATGAACACTTTTATCTTCGAATAAATAGTTAAAGAACTATATAAAGAACTTTAGTGTATTTTTACGCCAATGTTGTGTTAATGATTAAAAAACACAGAATAAATAAAATTGTTTTCAGTGTCTTGTACATTCAGGTTCAAAACAGTCCAGAAGAATCAAAGTGCAAAAAATTACTACAGAAAACTTCTTTAAAATATTATTGAGTTCAAATCCCATTTAATTATTGAGAATGTTTTCTCTATCTTTATAATATTAATTTATTCTTTTGAATTTCACTGATAATGAATTTTGGTTCAGCAATGATCTTTATTTGATCAAAATCAAGTTTGTGACTGGTGATGTGAGCATGTATGCTGAAGCCAATTTTTCAGCTATGCATCATCAGAAGATCCATATCACAAAGAAAACTGCACAACAAAGATTTATTGGTGACATATGACCCTACCTTTAAAAATGGTGCCAACGTTAACTTTATCAGGTCATATGTTGTACATTTTACTAAAATATATATATAATCAACCTCTTTTCAGTACATAACAAGGTGAATAAATATTGGAGATTTAAAGAACCTGCAAGTAACGATTATGAAAGAAAGGAATGAAACAAGACTGGAGATAGTGTACATATTCTTAATTCAAACTACAAATCTCTGTATTGGTTTCATACTGTTACATTCATTTATATTTGGTGGAGTCAAAACAGGGATTTGTAGTTACAGTAAATAATATCTACTGTATCACCAGCCTTGTTTCTTTGTGATCCATATTCTACATTTCCAGACTTTATCTTGCATGCTAGCCTTTTTACACTCCTATTACTATGAACAGCTATTGTTGTTCATGAAATAGGGGTTGGATCTATAAAGACATAAACTGTATAGCATACAAAGCATTGAGTGTGCACATGTTACAGTAATATTTATTGTTTACCTATTAATGGCTGGTAATTCCTGTTGCTCCCTGTTTAAAGGAACATCAGATCTGTGTGTGAAAGCTAACTTCAAGGGGTAATAATAACATCATTTAAACTAAATTTATGTTTTCCATCTTATCTAAAATACAGAAAAATGGATCGACTCTTCAATACCTCTAACGCCTTCAAAATACCTTATTCAGTATTCTACAAAAGATTTGGATTCAATATACCAAACCATTTATACTGTAGGAGGGCAGATCAATAATCATATAAAAAAAAAACTGAGCTTTTCTTAAAATCACATTTTAGACTTTTTCTCATCATCAGATATTTTTTTTCAAATTCTTAAACCCTTTTGTAGTCACATCATCTGGTTTGTTGTATTTCATTCAAAATTTGATTGAACTATTATTTCATTAAGTTATCTAACAAGTTTGGAATCAAATTGTAAGATTCAAACTTTAATATTATATATGAGTTTCTTAATTTAAAAGTAAATATTACAACAATTTACCTAAATACAGATTTTAGTGAGTCATGTGGTATGTTGAATGTTTAAAATTAGATATATGTGATGTCTAAATACTAAGTCTCTAATTTTGTACAAATTAAGAACACAAATTACTAACACTGACAAGCTAGAACATAAAATAAAAACCTCATATCCTTTTAATTTACTGAGGTATGACTTGTGTACTGACTCAAACAGTGGCCCCATTCACCTCTTTCCATTTTTCAAAACGACCCCTTATATACTCTTACTACAATATATATATTACATGAATAACCAATCAACAGCTCAGAATGTCCTCCTAGTGGTTTTCTCAGCTGTTTTAATCTGTGAAAATGTTACCATGTTACCAAAATATCAAGGAGGTAGGTCGTGTCTATAGTCTGCTCGAAATTTCATATTTTTTTTAGACCTAAATACAACTTAGTTACTCAGCTTAATAAATTATAGTGAAATTCTGTGGTATCAGTATAGTTATTTATGATTTTTTTGGTTATTCAACTGTATATATAAAATCTAAAAAAAATTTTCTTTGATATCCAACAGAAATCAAGTACAAAGATTGTAGCTAAAAGAAATAATGGTTTTCTCTATTTATTGTTTTATAATTTAAGAAAAATAAGCTTCCTGCGATATTTCTAAATAGTAATAGTCTATATACATATATAATGTGTAATAATTTAAAAATGTTATTGTATAACACAAAATATCAGCACACTAAAACAGAGCCAAGACTGGGTCAGTTTTATATTGTTGGATATAGTAACAAGTCCACGTGCACAGCACAATGCAAGTCATTAAATGTTAGCTAGGCACAACCATAAGTTAAATAATACACATATAATGTTATCAAATTTAAGCTACTTTTTTTTTTACTATTGATCCTCTCTCATAATGCAAATTGCAGCCTGCTAATACTAAACAATGTAAACTGAAGTTCTTCTATCTCTTTTACAAATATGATATATTACACTGAGCTTCCACAGTATAACCTTTGTTATATTTTGTGTATATTCACAAGCTTTTCAGGCTTTTAGTAATCATGTCTATTGTTAATAAAAATCAGAATGTTTAATAAAATACCTTCCATAAATATTTCTCCATGAAAAGAGAGCCAAGTGTTGACTGCTTTGAATGAAAAGTGATTTTCATGTTAAGATTAAAAATACTTTTTCATTTTAAAATTTCATGCATGTAATCTTTAAAATTTCCTTAAAAATATGAAACATTTTTCTTGAGAAAAACTTTGCATCAACACATGAAAAACAAGAAATACAGTACTTACCTGGGTCTAATTTTTTGCATTTCAATATTGATGAAACTTAAGCCTACTTTCTTTATCATAATGGTATAAAAAAATATCACATCCTTTTCATTCATTAAATAATGTATATAAGGACACAGTAAGCACACAATCTCCTATGACTACCTTATTTTTTTGACTTCTTAACTATAAAATAAAAACCTTCAAAAATGTAACTAAGCTTCTCAATGTGATTTGGACTGAATGTAAGATACACATTTCTATGTGCAGAAAACAATGTATTATGTCCAATAATGGATTAAAGCTTTAGCTTTTACTGCTTAAAAACAATATAAAATGTCAGAGAGAAATACTGGTAATTTGCAAGAGAGAAGATGTGACTGGTAGGTGGCTAGTGGGTCTGTTTTTCTAGCTTATGAACCAATACACAATTAAGATTAAATGCTATAAAAATTATTCCTTGCACGAGTAATATCTATAGAATTTAACATGTGTTATTTATTATACTATGTCTTGGAAGGTGGAAAAAACATCAGAGCGGAAGGAGGACCCTGAGAATGAATATCATGGTTCACATAGTAGGGAAGATTAAAAATATTTTAAAACATTTGCTAATAAAATCAAAACTTAAAACTTATGTATAATATTAACATTTGGTTCATTAGTTACATTTTGGTTACACATTTATTCACATACAATAGCAATATTGTAATTTAATGCAACTCTCTATAAACTCACAGTATGTGCACTTTGACCTGCCCATATGGTAAAAGGCTAAATATTTGATTATGACTAGATAACTGATTAATAGAAAATTAGTATACCAATTAAATATTTTTGTCTTCATTGGCTACAAAAAGAGGCAAGGTATTTATTAACTCAAATATTTATTAACATTTTAGTTATCTTTGAAACTTTTTAGTTCATACAAGAGGGATTTATACATTTTGATAAAACTTATGAAAAATGACCTTTGCACTCCAGATACATATAAGAGAATATATTTTCATTTAAACCTTTGCAGCTTCTTTGGGGTTAATATATATAACTGTTTGATATTAGAATATTCAATCCTTTAAAAATCTAAATAAGTTAATAAAACTAGAATGTACAATAACTTTTGTCATATGATACTATAAACTGAAAAGTCAATAAGGTGAAAACTCCTCGGTATTAAAATATTCTCCAAAAGTAAATGAATTAATACTACATGTACAAAGTATATTCTAATATCAAACAGATATGTATATTAACCCTGAAGTAGCTACAAAGGTGAAACATTGGTTTAAATGAAAATATGTTATATTTAGCTAAAGTGTAAAAACAATTATTTTTGATATTTATTAACATATTTCAATTCTATAAATTAACATTACTCTGAAACTGAAATTTAAAAATCTAAATAGCTTAAGAAAAAAAGAATATGCTATAACTTGGTAGACAACATTATAAACTGAAAATTCAATAAGGTGAAAACTTCTAGGTATTAAAATATCCTCCAAAAGTAAATATATTAATAATACATATGCAATTTAATATTCATGTTTACACTTTTACCTCAGTGTTTTCTAATCTCATCTCCACTGCTCTGTTCCTCAAGTCCCATAAGACTACAGTTCCTGTTTCAAATGCTATCAAGAGCTATTGGGAAAAGAATCAATCAACTACATCAAGTATGAGAAACCATTGTATTAAAAATATATGCTGTATTATACAAAGGCTAGTTATTTTGCCAAGTTATCTATGGCTTTCTTAAGTTAAATACCAACACTGTGCACTAACAATCAAATGTGGTTTTGGTTACAATTAGAATTTCTGGGTGTCAGCATACACTTTTAATAGTTTTAATCTTTCACAGGACAGGTCATATATAACAGGTTTCTAAAACAATAACTGACTAAATTCATAATTGTCAGGAGAAAAGGAAACACAATGCCAGGTGAAACAGCTGGTAAAGCTAATCCATCAAAGGATGAAAAATACATGTACCAATGATCTTGGTAAACCACTATGGAGAATGGAGAGATAAAAACCACACAATGCAAAAGTTCGGCCATTCTGAAGTGGGACCAGACAAATGCCACACACAAAACGTGGGAATGGGCAGATGACATACATCTGATTTGGTATGATGTAGGAAAAGGAGGTGAACACCAAAAGCTGGCACAGAAATGGAAACCACATCTGAGTCAGTTAATAATGAACCACCTTCAGAACACTACACAAAGTGGTCTAAATTATGCCGAGGACACATGGGAGAAGATGAATAAGAAGATACACATATAAATACTACTCCATACAATTCAGACAGTGAACACCTCTCCACAGCCAAAGAATGAGGAACAGGAGATCAAAACTCAAGGAGCTATGTATTAAAATGAGTGACTAAAGCATTTAAATACAGGACATCCCACTGAATACCAATTCTCAAAGTACTTGAGGATACAAAACCATTCTTTAGGTAGAATCTTGTTGGAAAAGAATAAATAAACAACAGGAGTCACCATACCTGGAAGACATGCCAAACAAATAATGTAATGGATATGGGGCCAGTGTAGGAGCTCAAATGCTTGAAAACAGATCTCTCAGCTGAGTGCCTCTAACCAAGAGATGTTTTATTCACTACATGTAAAACACTGGTCAAACAGCTTTCAACAGTTGGTCCTCAGACTTGTTACTTTTGTAGATCTAAATCTTTGCTAATTACCTTATTTTCAGTTCCTTCCAACAAATATTCCCACGTTAGCTATAATGGGTAACTGTGTTCTTGAGTCACTTGATAAACTGTTAAACTTTCTTCAAAACCTCTATTATTTTACTGCTAACTGGATATACAGGAGTCAATTTTTATCATGTTGAAATTACACCTTTCCTTGTTCTACCAGTAAGCTTCAACATTATAAATATTGATTTCATCATGATGATAAAATTTGTAACTCTTATAATAGAACTTTACAGCAAAGTCCTGTAACAATTTATCCACAACAGACCAGTTTTACATCTTTGCAAAAACGACTCATTTGGATTGAGAAATTTTTTTACGTAGAGGAGTGAACAACTTTTCGACCTTCTTCGATCATCGTCAGGTTTGTGTCACAAAGAAAGAGAGAGGTAACTGACCGGAAGCTGACCACATGTTTGAAAGGGGTTGTGTAACTGAGTGTCGGAATGTAGAGGGCAGGCTTAAATGTTTGAATATATAATTTTATATTATTATTTTATTATATATTATTATTTTTCAAATATAGATATAAAGGTGTTCCTTTGTATTGGTTTATTTTGGGCTTAAGTTGTTGTATAAGTAAGGCTTCTTTAATTTTGCATTTGTTTATGTTTGTTTGTTTATTTAGTATTTGAGTGTTTTCTATGGTTATGTTGTGTTTATTTGACTTACAGTGTTCAAAAATGTGTGAAGATGACTTTTTATGTTCTTTAAATCTGGTTTCCGTTTTTCTACTTGTTTCTCCAATATAGAAGTCGTGGCAGTTATCACATTGTATTTTGTAAATAATGTTGGTGTTGTGTTTGTCAGTGTAGTTTTTACATAGTATAGACCTCAGTTTTGTGCCTGATTTTGAATACATTTGGTATTAACTGGTATGTCATATTTTGTTACTAGTTTTTGCCAAATGTTGGTTATTTTTCTGCTGATGTCGGGAATATATGGTATGCAGCAGTATATGGTTTTGTGATTTTTTGATATATTTACTTTTGTTGGTTGATTTTGCTTTATGTCTAGGTGTGTGCATATAATGTTTTCTACGGTTTGTGGAGGAAACTTATTGATGTTGATGAAGTATTGTTTTATTTTGTCTAATTCATCGTTAATTTTATCTGGTTAGCATAGTTTTATGGCTGTGTTTATTTGGTTTCTTAGTATGTTGAGTTTTTGTTTTGTTTCATGTGCTGAGTCCCAAGGAATGTATAGACCAGTATGTATGATTTTTCGATGGATTTCTGTTTTAAACTGTGTGCCAGTTATTGTAATTTTGAGGTTAAGAAATGATATTTGATTGCTTCCTTCTTGTTCACATGTGAAGTTGATGTTGGGATGTATAGCATTAATGTGATTGAAAAAATTATGTATGTGTTCTGTAGATGTGAATCCCACAATCATGTCATCTACATATCTGTACCAGTATAGTGGTGGATGTAATGCTGTGCTAATTGCTTGTGTTTGAACTTGTATCATAAAAATATTGGCAAGATTGTAATTAAATGATTCATATGTGGACATTATTGGTCGTAATGGACAATCTGGTTTATGAGGTTTGGGGATGCTGCATATTTGTGGTGTGAGCGAGTCTGTTTTGCATAGGTAGGAATAAAGTGTTTGTGAAATTGTGTTGGGCTTTTTTCATTTTTAGTAGCATTTTGTTTAGTTGCATTTCATGTGTCTTTGTTAGATTTGTGTGTATTGGTTTAAATTTGTTCGTGTCTGATAGGATGTTCTTCATTTTTTGGATGTATTCATTCGTATTCATTATGACTATAGCATTTCCTTTATCTGATTTTAGAATTTTAATGTTTTTGTCTTGTTTTAGGTTTTTAATGGAATTAATGTCTCTTTTTGTGAGATTATATTTTAACTTTCTGTTTTGTGAAATTATGTTGATGGTTTTGTGAGAAAATTCTTTGAAAAAATCGTTTAAGATGTTGGTTTTAGGTGTTTCTGGAAAATATAAATTTTAATTTTACCTATATTAAAAAAAATAATATAATAAATAATAATAAAATAATAATATAAAATTATATATTCAAACATCTAACACCTCCCTCTACATTCCAACACTCAATTTTCACAACCCCTTTCAAACATGTGGTCAGTGACCTCTCTCTTTCTTTGTAAACCTGACAATGGCCCAAGGTTGAAACATTGTTCACTCCTCTACATAAAAAAATTTTCTCAACCCAAATTTTTACCAATATTTTTACAAATATATTTATCTACAAGTGGATTCTCTCAAGATCACTGAGTTTTACATATCATTTACTCTTAAAAATCAACACATTTCTACACTTACAAATCACCATATTCTTAAAAGACTAAAACTTTAATTTTAGGGTTGCCCAGCAAGTTATCACTCACTCTTCATACTGACCAGCAACTTGTTTGGCTATCTAACAATTCTCAAACATATTCATAACAATACTATAAAATAAGAAAGTTTTGTTATTTATTTTTAATTTTACTAAAAATGTTGGAAACTTCTAATTTCAGCTTATATAACAGAGATTTATATTCACCATACACTGAAAGTTGACAGTTTCATAAACTGAAAATATATTTCCAATAATACTCCACTGACATTTATAGCTACTCTTTAACCTTCACTTTGTTCATCTATGCATTGATCATGCATGCCCCATTTGAATGCCTTTGACAATATCGTAATTTGTAAAACTCTGCACCAACATCATTGTGCTCTCTATCTAAGTACTGTGTAGGAGCATCTCATACAGATAACGTAATCACTTTAAGACATACATCAACCCAATCGCTAATACTAGCTCTAAATGAGCAGGAAGGACAGGAGAGTGTTAGTGGATGTAAGTATTACATAAAATACAAGTTCAATTTAGGAAAATGTTAACTTTCAAAACATACTTGTTGCCTGCTAATACTATAGCTAGAATCCCACACTGAGAAGGTGGAAGGGTTGTTGAGGGCATTATCTTTTCAGAAAGCATCTGTATAGAACAGAAGAATAACAAGTTAAGATGCACATAAGTGTGGGAACTGCACTAAAGCCAGAACAGGTATACCCTTCACTCTGAACTTATTTTCTGTATCAAAGGTGGAAAGGTATAATCACCATTACAGGCCAACCCAAACCACACAACTGAAATTCCAGACCTCTTGCCTTGGACCTTATATTCCATACTGGTGGCTAGGGCGATTGGAAGGAATTTTATATATATATATACACACACACACACACACACACACACACACACACACACACACACACACACACACACATTTTCTAATAAATAAAAACAAGCCTAAACAAAAATCAAAACACTGCACAGATTAAAACGATAATGTGCAATATAAAATGTATCCTAGGTTTTGAAGAAGGACCCACACTGCAGTGTGAATACATCATCTATCAGTCTTAACCTCTGTTCATCAATCTTACATGAAGAAATTAATAAATATTGATAATAAAGAAACAATACAATAACCAAATGAAATAGAAATTAGGACTGCAAGATATGGGTGCACAAACCCATAATGTCCCACCATCTCTATCATCCTTCACTGGCTACAGACAGTTGTGGGAAAGTAGCTCTCCAATGTAAAGAATAAAAAAAGAAAAATAATAATTACAAGATACTACTACTAAGTAATAAGATAAACTTATCTCCTGAAGTTGGTATTCTAGTCACCACTAAGTAATAAGATAAACTTATCTCCTGAAGTTGATATTCTAGTCACCACTAAGTAATAAGGTAAACTTATCTCCTGAAGTTGATATTCTAGTCACCACTAAGTAATAAGATAAACTTATCTTCTGAAATTGGTATTCTAGTCACCACTAAGTAATATATTAAACTTATCTCCTGAAGTTGGTATTCTAGTCACCACTAAGTAATAAGATAAACATATCTCCTGAAGTTGGTATTCTAGTCACCACTAAGTAATAAGATAAACTTATCTCCTGAAGTTGGTATTCTAGTCACCACTAAGTAATATATTAAACTTATCTCCTGAAGTTGATATTCTAGTCACCAATAAGTAATAAGATAAACATATCTCCTGAAGTTGGTATTCTAGTCACCAATAAGTAATAAGATAAACATATCTCCTGAAGTTGGTATTCTAGTCACCACTAAGTAATAAAATAAACTTATCTCCTGAAGTTGGTATTCTAGTCACCACTAAGTAATAAGATAAACTTATCTCCTGAAGTTGGTATTCTAATAACCACTAAGTAATAAGATAAACTTATCTTCTGAAGTTGGTATTCTAGTCACCATTATAGTGGTAAGGCACTATTTAGTAGCCTAGTAGAAAAATTATACTGGTATAAAGGGGTCTCAACCAACTTATCAAAACTAATTTGTATAATTCTCAACCACCACAAATTAAATCCATTGTAAGTACCAATTTTCAGACTCTAAACAAGCCTTTATATACAATAAGGCATTCATCTGCATAAAGTGGTTGGTTGGTTGATTTAATGTTTTATGGCACAAAGCAGCTAGGGCTGCTAGGCTATCTGCACCAAATGTCCGGTAAAAAGGTAAAAGTAAATTCAGCAAAACTCATAAAAGTAAATTAAGGTAAAACAAAACAAAGTTAAAAAATAAATAAATAGCATAAAACCAATGTTTACAGCTAGTCTGCAACATTAAGAGAAAAACTACAGTAATTCAAGTTGTAAAGGACTTTCTGTAGCGTGACTGTAATAATCATAACTCACCAGGAAGACTAACAGGTAAGTATAAACACCACAGCAAGTCACCTGAAGTTGGCCTTTCCAGTCCTGGTTTTGAGTTACTTAATGTTATGGCCAGTTTCTAATTTCAAATTGAACAAGATGAACTGTAATTTTTAAAAGGGAGCCACATTAAAAGAGGTGTAAAGTATATATTAAAAAACTAAAAACATTACCAAGGTGGACAGTGTCACAATCACCAATAACACTGTCTAACATTATGGTCAAACCTTGGAACAGAACACGTTTAAAATGGTGCTGTCATTGTGAATCGTAACGATGACAAGAAAGTAAAATGTGGCTAATTGTAATCTGAGTGTTACACATACCACACACTGGTGCATCAGTTCCAGATAAAAGAAAACAATGAGTTAAAAAACTGTGACCAATAGGTAGTCTAGTTAGAACAACTTCCTCTTTCCAATCCTTACGGTAGCAAGACGGCCAAAGTCCAACATAGGGTTTTATTTGGAAAAGCTTGTTTTCGCGTTGCTTACTCCAAGTCAACTGCCAGATGGCACGGAGCCAAGCCTTGAATACAGAACCATAGTCCATGTATGGGACAGGCACAGTAGTGGTAGTGCCAGAGCAGAATGACTTAGCTAGTGTCGACAAGCTCATTCCCACGAATACCAACATGGCCCGGTATCCAGACAAACTGGATAGAAGTAGATGTTAATGAGAAATGGGCCAGTCGGTTTTGAATATCAGCGAGAATAAGGTGTGAACCAACATGAAGCAATTCCAGGACCAGTAGAGAACTAAGAGAGTCAGTATAAATAGTGCAGTTTGAGTACTGCTTAACTTCTATGTGATCCAGGGCAAGAGAAATGGCATACATTTCAGCAGTGATCACAGAAGCTGTAGAGGGGATTCTGCTTGCAACCACCAAACCACAACAAACCATGGCAGGGCCCACACAGTCACTTGATTTTGAACCATCTGTATAAATAGGAATGTAAGGATGGTTTGAAAGATATTCAGCAAATAGCAGACAGTATTTCCAATTGGGAATATTCTTTTCTCAGATGACTTAAAGATAGGTCACAATTGGGGACTGTAAGAAACCATGGTGGGATGGGCTGACCAGTGAATACAGCAATGCTATCCAAGGACAGACCCAATTCATCCAACCTTGCCTGGATATGAAGGCAAAAAGGAACAATGGCAGACTGTCTGTTGTGAAAATGTATGGCCCATCAAGGAATGAAAACACAACCCCAGGTGGGATGCTTTGGTAAGAAACAAAGTTTCGAAGCATATAGTAAAGACAGTTGCAAACAGTAGAGCATAAAGTAGTTTCAACTTGGTTAAATTACCTTATTAACACCAACAAGTACTTACTGGAAACTTTCAGTAAAATTTCCTTAATTTTCACTTCATTATATTTACCACACAATATTTTAATAATTTTATTTAGTTTCTTTAATGAATTCATTAAATATTAATTTGTGCATCAACATTAATGGCATTGAAATTTATCACAAAGTTCACAAAATCTGAATAATTATGAAGTTTTGATGCTTATAACAGAAGAGTATGACACATTACTGTTAATAGAGTGTAAACCATATACTGGAAAAGAAAAATTATTTTCTTTTATTGAAAATATTCATACTGATATCATTATCACTTATTTTAATTTCTAGGTCTAAACAACGTGCTTCTACTGGATAAACTGTGTTAATAAAAATATTTATCTCAGGATTATTTGTATAATAATCATCTGCATACCTGTAAATTAAAGCAAAAATATCCAGGTTTATGCAATTTTCAATAAATTTATTCTCATAACAACAAAACTATAAATTTGTAATACAAGTAGAATGGTTAGCTCCCATTGAAATTCCTATTACTGGCTTAAATACTTGGTTACTGAAAAATATAATTATTAAAAATGCAGAAACTTAATATGTACTTTCCATGACAAGAAAACGTCTTGTGACATTTTATAAAAAACAGGATGCCACTTTTCATTACAGCCTAGAAGTGGATGTTAAATGACTTTGTTTTACAAGAAAGCAAAACATTTTCGCTTTACCATACCTCAATTATTTAAATTTTATGTTTGTAGGCTTTTACTGGCATAGAAATTATATATATGATTACTTGAGATATATAGTATAATAAAGTTATACAAAAGATATCTTATTTTTCAATAATTATTTCAAAATCATTTTTAAACCATTTTTCTATTTGTCTATAAATCATGCTTTTTCACTGCAGTACCCATCTAACTCCATGAAACATTTATATCTCTACCAACTGCAGGACTAAGATAAGCTCTTACTGTATAATAAGATAAAAAATTTACACAAGGTTTTCAATTATTATGAAATTTCCAACAACTTCCTTACAAGAGCCTTTTGTCTCTCTTACTACCAACTTGAAACACAGAGCACATGTTAAACCAGACAGTTCCTCCAGAATTACACTGAAAGTGCATCCAATATACAACAGATAATGAATTATCAGCATAATTAAGTGGTTTTAGTTTTGGTTTGTTTCAAAAAGACACTGGTCTGTCTGCTATTGAAATTTACAGTAACTTCCCCAAAACTAAAACCACTTTCTTATGCTTAAAAGTCATTGTTTATTAATTTACTGATATATTAGTAGAATGTGCTTCCATAAAAGTTTATTATTTTATGTCACAAAGTTTAAAAAAATTAATAACACTTAGCTTGTGATTACTTTTTCCTTATACTTTGCAAAATCAAAATGTAATAATAATTTGGCTCAAGAAATATATATGCAAAAACGACTCGTTTGGGTTGAGAAAATATTTTACGTAGAAGAGCAAACAACATTTCGACCTTCTTCGGTCATCGTCAGGTTCACCAAAGAAGGTCGAAACATTGTTCGCTCTTCTATGTAAAATATTTTCTCAATCCAAACGAGCCGTTTTTGCATATACATTTCTCTACAAGTGGGTTTTCTCGACATCACTGAATTTGGCTCAAGACTCTTTGATGTCACTATCAATGACCACCAGCCAGAAATGTATGCATATATGTTACAGTTATAGCCTTCATGTTTACTTTGCATAAACTAAAGCCATTAAAACATGTAGGATTTTGGTAAATTGCAATTTATTCCAAACTGTAAAGATTGCTGTTAATGTGTTCAAAGATTAATGAACCAAAACTTTCATTGAAAACTTGCTAATGAAGCCAATAATGACCACATGCCAAGAACACTTACTATTGCTGTGCTTAACAATAAATCCTATAATTTGTGTAAAAGGACATATACTATATATATTGACCTGTAATGAATGATAAACAGAAGTATTCTAACATAAAGATATTTGGCTTGGTTTAACCCTTAAACAGTGAGAACATTGTAGGTAGCAGCATCAATTGATGATGGCTAGTACTTTAAGTCATTTTGAATTAACCTTCTTACTGAATGCTGTTTGGACACTAATACAATGAAATCATCACTAAGGTGAAAGAAAAAACATATATAAAATACTCTTATTCTTAAAAAAAGTTCAATGTAACACATGATGAACTATCCTACATTTAATAACAATAATAAAAAAATGGAGATTACACACATTTTCTAATGTACATTTACCAAGACTAAGAACAGACTACTCCTGCCAGCAACACAGCTTAAGTGGAGAATTCATATATAAATCCCACTTCTTCCCAATAAAGATTCTCAATGTATGTTATGTCAAAGTATATTCCAGCCTAGTATTAAAGACAAACACAAGTATAGTCTCTGCCATTAAAATTGTTACCTTATTTGCATCTACAGGATTTTCACTCAGATGAACAACACATCCAGGGTGAGTTTTCTGAGATCTAAAAAACAAATAACATAACATCAAGTCATCTGTAGGCAAAAATATTTTAAACTTTCTAAAGCAAAATGTTTTTGTATTAAATGTGTGCATCAAAGAAACATAAAATGAGCACAAAATTAAGGTAATTTAATAATTTTTAGCCATCATAGCAGCTCATAGAATGGCTCTCAGTTCTTTTATTTCCAAATACAAAAACTGTTTAGTTCAATGACTATTTCTGGGTAAATTTAAGAATGAATTACATCTGCAGCAAGTTAACATTCTCCTTTGTTTGAATTCTTTATAACCTGATATCTTTCTTATCTGAAATTGAAAGAATAAAAATAGTATTTTTTCCAGATCCAAACTGCAGTTAAAATAACCAAGTTAGAAATAGTAATATAATCAAATTCTAATTCAGCTACAAATTACAAATTTGTGGAAAGTACACAGAAAAAGTAAACTATTTTACAGTTTCCTAAACATTTCTTACTAACTAAAGATGTAAAATGAATTATGCACCACAGATATGTACATTATTTTATGTCTTTTACACAAATACATAATTACAAATGGCACAAAACAAATAAAATACTATAATAATGTCAATATAGGACATGCAAATACAAAAAAAAACTCACAATAACTGTTACTGACAACAATAAACTAGTAAAATACTTCATAAAATTAATACTTAACAAAAATATTAATACAAATTTTAAATACTTAAATAGACATTAACTAAGACTTTCTGAAACTTACATTTGCCAATATGCATTTTTAAAGTTCATTTATATAAGAATCATGTAACTTACTGTTGTTTGTTGCTACAATAAATAAAAAGAAAAGAATACAAAATGTGCAAAAACAGATATTCACTGATCACATCTGATAAGTCAAAATATCTGATATTTCATGTGATATCTCGCAACATGCTTACACACACATATTTAGATCTTCAATGTAAGAAAGAAAAAAACAAATATTTCAAATTCAAGACTTGAACATGAGGTTTACAGTTGAAAATGTAACTTTAAACTTTTTTGCCTTCTGACATTTTTGCAAAAAAAAACAGTGAAATAACAAACAAGTATCTAGTCATTCCTGATGACGAGAAACCCACTTGAAGTAAAATATATCTCAGGGTGCTGGTATTGGTATTAACACTTTCACTAGTAGAGCAGAGGACAACTATTCGACCTTCTTAAGTCATCTTCAGGTTAACAAAGAGAGAGTTTGCAAATGGCCATTGCTGGGCAAAGTGTGTAAACTGGTATAGAATTGTAGGGGGCGTTGCAATTGGATGTTAGGTTATTAATCAGTACAGGTATAAAAGTGTTTCTTCATACTGGTTTAATTTTGGTTTTAGTTGTTGTATAAGTAGGGCTTATTTGATTTTGCATTTGTTTCTATTTGTTTTCCTACTTAGTGTCTGGGTGTTTTCTGTGGTTACGTTTTGTTTATTTGATTTGCAGTGTTACAAAATGTGTGGTTTTTTTGTGTTCTTTGATTCTGGTTTTCATTTTCTGGCTGTTTCTTCAATATAGAAGTCATGGCAGTTATTGCATTGCATTTTATAAATAATGTTGGTTTTATGTTTCTTAGTGTAGTTTTGTACCTGGTTTTTGAATAAATTTGTTAGCTTTTTCAACCATGTTAACTCTATACACCCCAGCACAAATTCACCTGTGAACAGGAAAAAAAAAACTAGTCAAATTGCATTTCTCAATCTCAAAACCACAAGAACTGATATACAATTCAAAACAGAAATACTGTATAGATATTCCCTGGGTCTCAGCACATGAAACAAAACAAAAAACTCAACATATTAAGAAACCAAGAAAACACAGCCACAAAACTATGTTCACCCAATAAAATTAACAATGAAATCAACAAAATAAGACAACTCTTCATCAATATCAACAAATTTCCACCAAAACCCATTGAAAGAATTATACACACACACCCAGATCAACTACAAAAAAAAAAAATGATAAAAAATACCAAGACACGACAAACTACAAAACCTTATACTGCTGCATAGCATATGTTCCAGACATAAGTGAAAAAATAACCAACATTTGGAAAAAAAATTAAAAAAACACAACATTCCAGTAAACACCAAATTTATTCAAAAACCAGGTGCAAAACTAAAGTCCATGCTATGTAAAACCTACACTGACAAACACAATTTATAAAATACACTACCACAACTGGCATGACTTCTATATTGGAGAAACGAGCAGAAAAATTGACATCATATTCAAAGAACCCAAAAAAATCACCTTCACACATTTTTGAACACTGCAAGTCAAATAACCACAACATAACCACAGAAAACACCCAGATATCTACTAAGGAAACAAATACAAATAAATGAAAGATCAAAGAAACCTACTCATAACAACTAAAATTAAAATTAAACCAATATAATGGAACACCTTTATACCTATAGTAATTAATAACCTAACATCAAACTGCAACACCCCCTACAATCCCGTACCTGTTTACACTCTTGTCCCTAAAACATGTTGCAAACTCTCTCTTTGTTAACCAGAAGATGACATGAGAAGGGTGAAACACTGTTTTCTGATTTATCACTAAAAGTGTTATTACCCATGCCAGCCATCCTGAGATATATAAGAATCTAGTCACATTAGTTTTATATCTAAACAGGCAAAGAAAAGAAGGATAGTAAATTTTATTGTGGTAGTACAATGTGTGGAAGGAGTTACAAAAATATTAAAATTTTTTCCTGTAACAAGAACCCTTTAGAGAAATAAAGAATGTAACATAAAACTGACATTCCTTATTTCTGAAGGAGAACACTGGAAAACAATAGTTTTACAATAACAATAATTTTGTGTTATTACAATGTTTAAATAAATTTTAAAGGAATGTAACACTGTATATAGCACAAAGGCAGAAAAAAAACAGGATTATAAAACCTTTATATCTGTATTTCAAGAATATGAGAAAATGGATACATATATAAGAACATTAAATTTTGTAAGTTCTTTCCATACAATTTTAGCCCAATGGTTAATTTGAGAGACAAACACCCATAAGTTGCTACATAACATTCATGTCTTTACAACATATAAAGATCAATTCTAACCCAGTAATTAAATTATTACTTGCCAAACATTACTATCTTTAGAAACTTACTTTTGAAGTGCCTCAAATCCTTAAAAATACTTGAAGTCTAACCAACCTGCCAACAATAATAGCAAGGTAATGCAATTAAATAATCATCCACAAGTCACTGAAAACTTACATTTTGATGGCTTTATTCCAATGTATGACATATCCAGAAAGAACAAACGATTCAACATTTAAGGTATACACATTTCCTCGTTCTGTACCGATGTACAACCATTTACTTTGAAATGGTAAATGACAGTATGTAATTCTAGCAAAAATAAAAACAAAATATTATAAATGGCTTTCTACCATGAAAATAATTTTCTCCTTGTTCCGTATTGATACACAATCACTTACTTTCATATGGTAACTGACAGTATGTAATTCTAGCAATAAAAATATTATAAATGGCTTTCTAACATGAAAATAATTTTCTCCTTGTTCCGTATTGATACACAATCACTTACTTTCATATGGTAACTGACAGTATGTAATTCTAGCAACAATAAAAATATTATAAATGGCTCTCTAATCTGAAAATAATATTTCCCTGAAACAGCTTATTTCATATCAAAATGGCCAAGTATTTGATACAAATTTTACCAAAGGTTATGTTATGATTAAATTATTTTCACAGAAGAAAAACAACTGAACATTTTTTACACATTGGTAACCTTTCTCTTTGAAACTTGAGTGAGTGAAGAATTTCTGGTCTTTTCTGTCGTAAGTTCCATAAGTGTAAAGTGTCATCAGAACACACACTGATCAAAGCACCCTAGGAAATAAAGGATTTTTAAAATACTATACTGCTCCTTCTTTCAGCACAAGCCTCACTTGCAACAGTAACAACACATATTTTATATTTTGATTTAAACTAAATCCCCTGACAACTCTGAGTTTAACCTTACTCTTTACTGTATGTCTTTCAGCACCAATAATTTCAAGCCTAACCCTCAAAGCTCTCTTGATTAGCCAAAAAACTCAGTAACTCATGATACAACAGAAGGTTTACCCTAAACAGAAATTTCTGAGAACCAACAAACTCTGATTTCACTCTCGCATTTATATCATGTAAAACTAAAAGAAAATGGAAAATTAAACAAACCATGTTTTCCCACTTTATACAGTTCATTTATCATAAGTAAATCACTTAAACATTAAAAGTACTTCCTGTACCAGCAATTTGCAACTGTATATGTAGTTTTGTTGTTTTCAAAATACAATCTTGATGCCTTTCTTCACAAAGAATATACACATTCATAGAAGTAATAGGTATAATTCTGTGCTGCATGTCTCATAATCAGTAAGTTTCATTGTCACTGAAACATTATAAATGTGTCTGCAAATATTAAAAGTATAATAACAGGAAACATAAAAACAATTATATGTGCAACTTCTGTTAAAAGCAAGTACTCACCAGTACTGAAATAAACTGTTGTGGCAGTGTATACCCTAAAATTACACAAAATCTAAAACCAACACAACAGATATAAATAATTTTGTCAATAGAACATTTGAGAAAAAAGATTTTTTTCAAAAGTATTATATACCTCATTGACAAGAAATACAATTTGAATGACTGCCAAGTCAACTAAGTGGTGGACATGGCACTCAACTCCTGGTTTTCCAAGTCTGATTGGTTAGAATTAAGCATGTGTATAACAATCCAACATCATCTAAATGTAAAACTGAAAATCAAACTTACAAGATATTTTTCACTTAAAGAGAAAAGTCTGGAAACATTCTGTAGTCTCAGTAGCATTACTGCTGCTATAAAATTTTCACATATAATTTGTAGGATAGTAAATACTAAAAAAATCTAGAAATAAATATACAAAATGAATGTAAAAACCTATTTCCATTTTGTAAATAATAATAAAAAAATATCTGATACATACAACATATCTGGCTACCACAGATGTATATCAAGAAACACTATAGCTTTCTATACATGTATACACGTGCAATACAGTGTGTATTTTGCAAAATTATATGTCAGAAACTTTTGTTACAAAACTCTTCACCTAAAACACAATGTAACATACACACAATTCCACAAAAATCAGGAACTTCCACTCCAGAAATCTCTCTTTAAAAACTATCTTCAATGTATTTAGAAATTATGCTATTAATTAGCCTTCAAGTATCATTTATAGAAGCAATAACTTGAAGATATCACTAATCTATGTAAAAAGAATATTTTGTTATACATCAGAGAGTAACTTGGATATGCCAGTGACCCACAACAAAAGGATATTTGTCATATATCAAGGAATAACCTGAACACATCACTGAACAACATCAAATGGATTTTTCTCCTATACAGCAAGGTATAACTTGGAGATATCACTGGCCCATGTGAAAAGGATATTTCTGCCATATATCAGGATATAACTTGGACATGCCAGTGATCCATGTATCAACCAGCCCACAGTAGGAGGAGAGCTCTCCACCATTCACCTCACACCCAGGAAACAGAAGGGAAGAAATACTTCCATTTTTAGAATCCAAGCCATCATGACCAACACCTGTACCCTGTGGGAACTGGCTTATGAATGACAGTAGGAAGGTAAAAATGCAACATAAAGGATTAACTCCAGTCCATAATCATATGGCGCTGGGAATGTATCATCCAGTCAGCAGTAAGAGGAGAGTCACAGTCCAGATATGAGGATTTATTCTGACTGGTCTAGATCCAGTTATCTATAAACCAGCATCCAAGTGTTGGTAGAAAGAATGGTTCTTAATGAAAGAGGTGAACTTCATATAGAAATGTGGAAGGAAAAAAACAATCCACCCTACATATTATCTGAAATCCTACAACAGATCTGCTGTAAGACAATAGTTACACCACATACACAGGCAGAACACCTTTGTCCTACTCTCCATTAAACATAACTGAGCACAATATGGTCCATAGCAGCTGGAAGAAGCTGATAAATGGCATCGACTGCCATATTTCAATAAAAAAAGAGGGGGGGCAGAGAATGCACTGGAAAGATTAGAGGAACACAGAGGAAGAGCAAAACCCTGTTTGGAAAAACAGACCATTCCCAATATACATAATCAAGAATGTGGCAGTGTTCCTTTCTGCTTTACTTGTGTTAGTCCAGAAGTGTATGGTCTGGGCCAAAAATATTTATGAAACAAAACTCCATAAGAATGAACCTAAGAGCAATCTTGTAGAACAACCCATCTCAGTTGCAAACAGTAATGATGTTAGTCTTCATACAGTACAGATTTAAGGTACTACTTGTCAGAGTTAGATCCTCCCAAACCAATTTGAGAAAACTCCTGAAAGAGGAAAATATGTACAAAAGAAGACACCTAACCATTCATAAATGAACATATGAGTGCCAGGAGGTAGATGATCTTCAACCAAAAAAGAAACTACCAGATAATAGAGATTGTGATACTACTGTATGAAAAGTGGTCCACATGCTCGCTTGTACAATTTTCCCCCACAGGAAAATGAAGACAACAATCAAAGACGTTGTGAGGAGACACAGAAAATTGACAGGAGTCAGCAGACAAAACAAAATGACCTACAAATAATTTTTTTTCTGAATAAACCAAGCAAGATGACAGGAGAAAAGTCACAGGAAACAAAATAATAATTGTGTATAAACAGTCTGAAACCGAAGAAAGCCTGCAATCACAAAAAAAAATAACAACCCTGACCAGAGACAAGAGTCAGTATAAGTACAGAAATATAACTGGGAAACCAATGAACAGTAAAGAGGAGTAAAAGCAACAGTATCTGCATGTGCAGTAAACATTATGGGAATGAAGGTACATAGGAGACAGTAAACATTACAGGGATGAAGGTACACAGGAGACAGTAAACATTACAGGGATGAAGGTACACAGGAGACAGTAAACATCACAGGGATGAAGGTACACAGGAGACAGTAAACATTACAGGGATGAAGGTACACAGGAGACAGTAAACATTACAGGGATGAAGGTACACAGGAGACAGTAAACATCACAGGGATGAAGGTACACAGGAGACAGTAAACATCACAGGGATGAAGGTACACAGGAGACAGTAAACATCACAGGGATGAAGGTACACAGGAGACAGTAAACATCACAGGGATGAAGGTACACAGGAGACAGTAAACATCACAGGGATGAAGGTACACAGGAGACAGTAAACATCACAGGGATGAAGGTACACAGGAGACAGTAAACATCACAGGGATGAAGGTACACAGGAGACAGTAAACATCCACAGGGATGAAGGTACACAGGAGACAGTAAACATCACAGGGATGAAGGTACACAGGAGACAGTAAACATCACAGGAATGAAGGTACACAGGAGACAGTAAACATTACAGGAATGAAGGTACACAGGAGACAGTAAACATTACAGGAATGAAGGTACACAGGAGACAGTAAACATTACAGGAATGAAGGTACACAGGAGACAGTAAACATTACAGGAATGAAGGTACACAGGAGACAGTAAACATTATAGGAATGAAGGTACACAAAAAACAGTAAACATTATAGGAATGAAGGTACACAAAAAACAGTAAACATTATAGGAATGAAGGTACACAAAAAACAGTAAACATTATAGGAATGAAGGTACACAAAAAACAGTAAACATTATAGGAATGAAGGTACACAAAAAACAGTAAACATTATGGGAATGACGGTACACAGGAGACAGTAAACATTATATGAATGAAGGTACACAGGAGACAGAAAACATTATGGGAATGAAGGTACACAGGAGACAGAAAACATTATGGGAATGAAGGTACACAGGAGACAGAAAACATTATGGGAATGAAGGTACACAGGAGACAGTAAACATTATGGGAATGAAGGTACCCAGGAGACAGTAAACATTATGGGAATGAAGGTACACAGGAGACAGTAAACATTATGGGAATGAAGGTACACAGGAGACTAAACATTATGGGAATGAAGCTACACAGGAGACAGTAAACATTATAGGAATGAAGGTACACAGGAGAGGTGTGAATGAAAGGTTAAAATAGGAAAACTATGCCTGTGAAAAGTGCACAGAAGTGCCAGGATTAAAACCCAAAAAGATATTGGTGGGTGACAAAGTAAACAATATGTATGCTAATGTGTGAGACTCAACCACAAACAGAGGATGCAGCATCCAGAACCTCAAACACCCTACAGCCACTCCAATGTCAAGTGAAGAGGAAAGGAACAAAAAGACCAGGACATACCTTTCTAATCTACACTAAACTTTTCACATTCAATGTAAGGTGAGAACTGAAGACTTCTGTGGACTTTAAGTGCCTTAGAAGTTCTGGACGATTTTTTGAACAACTTGATAAGTAATTCAAATTGTAAATAAACAGTTATATTTCATAATATAAAAGCATTTAAAAGCTTTGCAAGTTGACCACGAGATTTACCTCTGAGAAACAATTGTGCCTATTCTGAATCTGAAATTTAGTGTAGAAGGAGCTACCTATACCTATAAAACTGTTGGATGAAACAAAAAACTGCTATACTTGAAACAAGGTTTAAAATTCAAATGGCCTGGGCCCAGCATGGCCAAGTGTGTTAAGTCATTTGACTCATAATCCGAGGGTCACGGGTTCGAATCCCGGTCTCACCAAACACGCTCGCCCTCCCAGCCGTGGGGGTGTTATAATGTGATGGTCAATTCCACTATTTGTTGGTAAAAGAGTAGCCCAAGAGTTGGCAGTGGGTGGTGATGACTAGCTGCCTTCCCTCTAGTCTTACACTGCTAAATTAGGGACAGCTAGTGCAGATATCCTTCAAGTAGCTTTGCACAATATTCAAAAACAAAACATCAAATGACCTTTATTTGTTTAAAAATATCTTGTCAGTTTATGACAATAAAAATCCCTGAACCCATGCATGAAAAGCAAAATAGACAAAATGTTAGCAAAGAAATGTAAAAATTAACATAAAAAAAATTGAATTTTACTGACTATTAGAGAAAGCTGTGAAATGAAAAATATGTTACATTTCTTTTTTGGACAAACATAGTTGTGCTTAGGAATTTTAAATGCAACACAAGTTGGTGAATTGCCATCAATTCTAAACTATTATGCTATCATCAAAACCAGTGTTCCCTTGTCAAAGAACAAGATTTGGACATTAAAAAATCATGGATTTCCATCTTCAATATACAAGTAGGCTCACCAAGAAGAATTTCTCTCAATCACATCACATATAAACTTATATACTTACAATCTTCATATGGAATGTAAACAGTTTGTAAAATAGAACACAAAGTTAAAATAGTGAATTAAATCCTAAGAGACCTATCCATTATTGTTTAGAGGAAAAAAAACTGAAAGCTGTATAGTTTAAGAATAATTTGTTATTCACTCAATATACAGTGTTATACTGCAAGAACTAGTTGGCTTCATAATATTCTTAAACAGTAACACAGAAGGATACATTTTTAATGATCCAGTTCTTGTTCCAATAGCTAATATCCTCTGAATTGGATCAAAAGCTACAGCTGTTGGTTGGAATGGAAACCCATGTCGAACAGTCTACAAAAAAATAACGAAAGAAATGAACAGAAAACAAAACTGAGATTTGAGCAAGTGTACTTAATAATGTAACTATTTTTTAACAAATATTTTGTTGAATGATCAAAAATTTACATCCATACTGGTTGGTTGATTTAGTGTTTTATAGCACAAAATAGCTAGGCTAACTGTACCAAACATCCAGTAAAAAATTAAAAGTAAATTTAGTAAAATTTATAAAAGGAAATTAAGGTAAAACAAAACAAAGTTTGAAAAACATAAATAGCATAAAACCAAAGTTTACATCTAGTCTACAATGTTAAGAGAAAAACTACAGTAATTCAAGTTGTAAAGGACTTTCTGTAGCATAACTGTAATTACATAACTCACCAGGAATACTAACAGATAAGTACAAAAACCACCATCAGTCACCTGAAGTTGGCTTTTCCAGTCCTGGTTCTGAGTTATTTGACGTTATGGCCATTTTCAAAAAGGAGAGTAATAAAAAAGGTTTTTAAAGACTTGTAGCAAAATTATAACAATAACTCACCAGGATAACTAACAGGAAGTTCAAACAGCAACATTAGTCACCTGAACTTGGCCTTTCCACTCCTAGTTACGAGTTACTTAATGCTATGGCCAGTTTCTAATTTCAAAGAGAACTAGATGAACTGTTATTTTTAAAAAGGAACCACATTAAAAAAAGTAATGTATAAATTAAAACTTAAATTAAAAGATTAATGGGCTTTAAAAAACTAAAAACATTACCAAGGTGGACAGTGACACCATCACCAATAACACTGTCTAATGTTATGGCCAAACCTTGGGACAGAACATGTTGAAAATGGTGCCATAGTTGAGAGTTGTAATGATGAAAAGAAAGTAAAACATGGCTTATTGTGATTTGAGTGTTACACAAACTACACACTGGTGCATCAGATCCAGATAAATGAAAATGATGAGTTAAAAAACTGTGACCAATGCATAGTCTAGTTAGAACAACTTCCTCTTTCCGATCCTTGAAGTAGCAAGACGACAAAAGTCCAAATCAGGGTTTTATATGGAAAAGCTTGTTTTCTTGTTGCTTACTCCAAGTCGACTGCCAGCTGGCATGAAGCCAAGCCCTGAATACAGGACCATAGTCCATGTATGGGACAGGCACAGCAGTGATAGTGCCAGAGCAAATAGACGTAGCTGTGGTATCGATGAGCTCATTTCCGCAAATACCAACATGGCCCGGTATCCAGACAAATTGGATAAAAGTAGATGTTAAAGAGAAATGGGCCAGTCGGCTTTGAATATCAGCGTGAACAGGGTGAGAACCAACAAGAAGCAATCCCAGGGCCAGTAGAGAACTAAGCGAGTCAGTATAAATAGTGCAGTTTGAGTACTGCTTAGCTTCTATGTGATCCAGGGCAAGAGAAATGGCATACATTTCAGCAGTGAACACAGAAGCTGTAGGGGGATTCTGTTTGCAACCACCAAACCACAACAAACCATGGCAGGGCCCACACAGTCACTTGATTTTGAACCATCTGTATAAATAGGAATGTAAGGATGGTTTGAAAGATATTCAGCAAATAGCAGACAGTATTTCCAATTGGGAATATTCTTTTCTCAGATGACTTTGATAGGTCACAACTGGGGGCAATAAGAAACCATGGTGGGATGGGCTGACCAGGACACAGCAATGCTATCTGATCCAAGGACAAACCCAATTCATCCAACTGTGCCTGGATACAAAGTCCAAAAGGAGCAATGGCAGACTGTCTGTTCTGAAAAAGTATGGCCTGTTGAGGAAGGAAAACACAACCCCAGGTGGGATGCTTTGGTAAGGAATGAAGTTTTGAAGCATACAGTAAAGACAGTTGCAAATGGCAGAGATGCAAAGAAGGTTCATGAGACTATGTATAAGCTCTGAACTGGGGAAGTGTGGAAAGCCCCCGTGCAGAGCTGAAGTCCTTGATGATAAATAGGCTCTAGCATCTTTAAGGCCAATGCTCTGGCAGAGCCATAGACCAGTAATCCATAGTCGAGTTTCAATTGAATAAGAGCATAATATATCTTTAGCACAGTACGTTGATCCACACCCCAAGTGGTGAAAGAGAGGGCACGGAGGATGTTCAGTGCTCTTATACATTTGACTCATAGCTGCTTGATGTGTGGTATAAAGGACAGCTTATGGTCAAAGATAAGTCCCAAAAACTTAGTCTCAGGGACCACAAGCAGCACAACTTCACCGATACAGAGTTCAGGATCAGGGTGAATAACTCATTGGCAGCAAAAGTGCATCAAATGGTTTTAGAGAGTTAGAAATTAAAGCCATCTGCTGTAGCCCACTTCAGTACACAATTGAGGGCAGTATATAGCTGCCGATCAATACAACTCATATTCAACAACTGTTTGCAATAGTGAGAGGGAGTTGTTCAGTGAAGGCATTAATTTTTATTCTGAAAAGTGTGACACTCAGAACACAGCCCTGAGGGACTCCAAGTTCCTGTAAAAAAGAACAGGAAAGTGTCAAACCCACATGAACTTGGAATTTCCTGTCCATTAAAAATTTTTAAATTTCCTGTCCATTAAATTTTGTAATAAAATGGGCAAATCAGTAACCCATATATATGGAGGTCTCACAAAATGTCATACCTCCATGTTGTATCATAACCCTTCTTAATGTGAAAGACTACTGACACAAGATGTTGTCGTTTGAGAAAGGCTTCTCTGATTGATGTTTCAAGTCGAATCAGGTGGTCCATGATGAAGGGCTGTCATCGAAACTCACACTAGGTGGGCAAGAGGAGGTTGTTTGATTCAAAGAACCAAACAAGATAAGCATTAACCATCCAGTCTAAGGTCTTACAGAGACAGCTTGTCAAAGCAACTGGATGGTAGTTTGAAGAAATCTTGGGATCCTTCCCAAGCTTAGAGAAAGGTAGGACAATAGCCTGGTTCCAGGCATCAGGAAACCGTTCTCCTGCCAGATGCAGTTAAAAACAATCAGAAGAATATCAAGAAAAGCAGGAGATGGATGGTGCACCATGTTATAGTGTATATCATCAGGCTAAGCTGATGTACTGCCAGACCGATAAAGGGCCAGTTTCAGTTCCACCAGTGTAGAGGGATGATTATTGTCATGTGGACAATCAGCTCGAAACAGAAGCGTAGCCAGAAATGGCCATTGGGAGGAGAGTTTAGTTTAAGTGCTTGATGCAAGCACCACAGGCGTGAAACCATGCTAGAGGGGTCCAGGGGAAATACCACCGGGAAATTTTTTAATGAAAACATAAAAGAAAAGCCTGAATTATGCATTCTGAGACCACCATTTTGGCAAATTTCAGAATGGCACACAGATGTTTGTCTTATTTTTTAATCATAAGTATATAGGCCTATATATATAATATATAACTTAAAGTTATCAGGCCCAGCAAATTAGGCCTACAGTCCTGTCATCAACATATAAAATATAGAGTCACTCAGGAGAGTGCACAATATATGTACAGTGTGTATAATCTGTATTCAAATATCATGGACAGTGCATGTTCAGATTCCCTTGATTTCAAAAATTAACTTCACAAATAAACAGTGGGTGGCACTGTGGCAGTACCATGGCACTAACCTAGTACCATTAGCACCAATGGTAATGTGAATGTGACATTGACAAACACAAGTTGCAATAAACAATCATTCACTATGTCAAGCCTAAAAAGCAAAAGACACTGCATGGGTTCTTTAAACCCATTCATGAGGCTGAACCTGATCAATATACTAAAGCCAATCAGGTTGAATCAGAATTGTCAACTGAACTGTCAGAGTTATCACCGTTGCCTTCTACCAGTGCTGCCACTACCACCTCAGGTCCAGTCTGGAACACTAGAAATTACATTTGTGATGATGTCAGCATTGGTACACAGGTAAGTTGACTCTTCATTATATTAATTTTGTATTCAAAATCATACAAACACTCTGACGAGTTTTAGACTGAATATTCACTGCTGCTAGTGATTGTAGGCCTACAGCCACAGGATGATAGGCCTGCTCTGTGAAGTACAGCTCTAAGCCTTTCTCTTCGAAGTTATTGTACTCTCATAACAAACTTTCCTATGTGCAAAATAACTTGATTAGAACTATGTCTTTCTGTCTCTGTTAGATAAATGCTGAAACCAAAAAATGTCTTCTTGAGAATGCCTAGAAGCCAGGGAGTGATTATGTTTTCCCCTGGTGTGGTCCAAGAAAGCTGCATTTTCAGGATCGTTGGCTTTCACAGTGGAGATGGCTACTCTACAGTCAACATGCAAAAGGTGCTTTCTGCAAGTACTGATATCTTTTTGCTCCTGATGATGCTGGTGTTGAAAGCCAGAAATTGGGACAACTAGTGAAATTGCCATACACAAACTGGAAGAAGGCTGTTAAAGACTTCAAGGCACATGAATTGAAACAGTACCATCAAGACAGCAAAGAAAAAGCTAACAGTTTTCTACAGATCAAAAACACAAGTTCATCTGTGCACTTGCAGCTTGATGCAACTTACAAGCAAGAAATTGAACAGAACTGGCAATATTTAATGTCTATTATTGATTATGTATTGCTGTGTGGGAGACAGGGTTTAGCTTTGAGGGGAAAATATGATTCTGGTCCAATGTGTGTTGGTGAAACTGATGAGAAGCCCATCGATAATGATGGGAATTTTTGGGCAATTTTGCACTACAGGGCAAAGGGTGATGTCAAGCTTTCAGCACGCCTTAAGAGTACAAAGAATACTACATATCTGAGTCCTCAAATTCAAAATGAAATCATCAGTGCCTGTCATACTCATGTTCTTGATGCTTTGGTCAACATGGTTAATGCTGCAAAGTGTTTCTCAATATTAGCTGATGAAAGAACAGATATTTCAGGCACTGAACAGTTTTCGCTGTGTGTTAGATATTTGCATGCCAATGACAACTCTGTTGCAATCTGTACCTGATTATGATGTGACAGGCAGAAACTTGGCTGATGTTATCATAACCAATCTGACAAAACATGGTATTGACATGGCTTATCTGCAAAGACAAGGGTACGACGGTGCTGCCTCTGTGAGTGGGAAATTCAATGGTGTCCAGAGACACACAACTGATAAATTCTCACTTGCACCCTATGTACACTGCAGTGCTCATTCCCTAAACTTGGCAATTTCTGATGCTTGTAAAGAAGTTCCTGTGTGAAATTGCATGGGAGTAATTTCTAGCATTGAAAACTTTCTCAATACATCCAAATGAAAGCACATGAATTGAAAAAAAAGTTTGAAAGGTCTCTGCCCCACCCGGTGGGTTGAAAAACATGACTCGGTCATTGTCTTTCTAGAATTAATCCATGCACTTGCAGATGCCCTTGAGACCATATCAGGTTGGCAAGACAGAGATTCTGGCCATGCAAGCCAATCAACTGTTGTGTTCTATAACACAGCCAGAATTCATCATCATTCTACTTACCATTGCTAAATTGTTTTCCTTTAGTTTACCTCTGTACAACTTACTGCAGCAACAAATTATTTATTTAGGTGTTGTGATGCATCATGCAGAAATAGTGTAAGATTTAATCTGTTCACCCAGAAATAATACTGTGAATGAATTTAACAACATTTTCTGTGAGGCTCAAACTCTGTGTAGTGAGCTTCAAATTGACATCATAATGCCAAGGCAGGCTAAAAAACAGATGTACCGTGCTAACCCACAAACCACTAGCCTTAAGGACTACTTTCGTATTGTTGTATTTGTACCATTTGTTGATCACTTTCTTTCACAAATATGTGACCGTCACAAAACTCTCCTTACAAACTTCATTTGTTTACTACCATCAGGATCTATCACAGAACAGTCAGAACCTACAGCACAACAATGTGACCAAATTAAAGAGTTGGTCAATATATACAAGGCTGACATTGACAGCACTTCACTAGCTGCAGTAGGTGAACTTAAAGTTTGATACAAATCACTTGCAAACAACAGACCAAAAAAATGTCATAGATGCATATGCAATGTGCAATGCAGAAATGTTCCCAGTCATTTCTAGGCTGTTTAAAATATTTGCCATGCTGCCTGTGTCAACGAGCTCAGTGGAACGTTCATTTTCAACTCTCAGAAGACTCAAAATGTATTTAAGAAATACCAACAGTGAAGATTAATTGAATGGCCTGGCCTCATTATACATTCACCGTGAAAAAGGGAGACGTGCCCTAAAGGTTTATCTGAAACAGAATGTAGGATAAAAAAATAAGGTACAACAGGTGGTACAGATTGGGAGGATTGCTGCTCAGAATCTCCAAGATGTGGTCGTTTACCTGCAGACTGTTTTTTAACTATTTTATTACGACGTTTAATTGGGAGTACCCATAATAAAGAAAGGGAAATTTTGGTTCCCACTGACCCCACCTACCACAGAGCCCTATAAGGGGACACACTACAGTGTCAAACTAGGACACTGCAGCAATGCCAGGGTTTTGTGTGCACTATACCCAAACACCAGCATCAGATACAATGTCCACAACACCTGTTGAGGACATTTAACAATGGTACTTGGTTGAATCTAACCCGAGTGGACCAGCCAATAAACCCAAGGGGGGGGGGGCACCCAAAAACTGCCCATCTACAGGAATTCAAGGCCAAAGTGGTGTGTTAGGGTTGGACCCCTCAACCACCAGGATTCTCTCCTCCCCTTCACAAGTTGCCATGCACGGCAAACACGTGGGATCTTTAGATCCCAGAGGAGGTAAACCTACCCTGGGAGGTCCCCTCATCACGTACAGGAATACACACTGAGGGGCACATCTATACTAAAAAAACGGGCTGACGACACAATGTGAATGAAAGTTTACATTTGTTTCATACTGAAAATGTATTTCTGATAGTTACTTCTCTCAGACTATCAATGTTATTTTTGTTCCCTAATCGCAACTGAAAAAATAAAATTCATGCTTATCACATCACTCTCAATGTCCCACAAATTTTGCACTGCTACTGAACATGTATATAGCACGTTACTAATTCTCCACCAGTAGTACTGAGCTACATATATTGGTACAACTAACTCCCTCTTGTGTTTCATATGCACTCCTCACTTTTGAGAACTGGTAGAATTTATATGAACAGCAGCAGCAGAATAAATAAATGGCAGGAAGTGTGTGAAAGAGGTAAGTACCTATGAGAAATACATTTTCAGTGTAAATAAAATGTTAACTTCCAATATTTCCATTCACACTAAGCTAGAATCCCATACTACAAAGGTGAAAGAGCTAGTGTAAATGCTTAACACTGAAATAAAGCAGAATGTAATGGCCCTGAACGAGTGGTTATGCTCTGAAATAAAACCAAAGCACACATGAAGCACCACACTACTTCTGGAACAGGCATGCTCTCCACCTTAGAAGAAAGAAGTGAACTTGATACTGCATAAGAAAGAGGATGGGAAAAAGTGAAATTCATTCTGAGAAGTACCATCTGTAATAAAAAAAACAACTGTATATACGCAGTTATGTCTAATCAGACAGATGAGGTTTTGCAACCTGTCTCCAGCATCAGGAGGTTGAGGGTTACACAAGACAAAAGTGAAAGAGTAGCATAAACATTATGGCTATCGTGTGTATGTTGTGTTACATATACACATGAACCCCAACCATGAGCATACATACATCAAGCAACCGGGATTATGAAAAGGAATTAAGCCTACAGCCAAAACAAAAAAAACAACCACCATAGGAACAAGAAACACATCAAACAAAACTCTACATTATAGAGTCATGGCATTGCCTCATCTCAACTGTTAAAATAAAACAATATCTATATTAATAGTAGAAATCTTAACTCATCCAACCATAGACACAGGGAAGACACATCCTGCATTTAGAATTAGGAGGAAGATATGAAACATCTGCTCAACCATATGGGAAGATGTATACATGTCTGGTATCACAAGCAAAACCCCATACAGGCTGGACCTATTCTGACCAACAATTGTTCACATGAGAACAAACATCCAGGGGAAATAGGATGAAGAATGAGGAAAACCAGCTTTGTTTCTTCTCACTGAGAGGATAATTGTATATATGTATGGCAAGTCTACAATGTACTCAGGAGAAAGCCCCTATATTCCAACACCCCAGTAATTAGGAAGTGGTAAGAACTCCATAGTTCCACTTGGAGAAAAGAGGTAGGGAGAATAAATGTCTCAGGAAGTCTAGAAGAACATTATACTGGAGAAGTGCAGTGGGTGACCACTATTCTCTATTCTGAAAAGTATACTGTCACCAGTTTATGCAATTAAGGGATCACAAATCCCCTTCTGCTTTACTCAAGAAAATCCATGAGAAATGGTCTACTAGTGAGTGAAACGTACGGCTATAGAGAAACAAACATATACACCACTGAGCATGCCACTAGTGATCTTGCAGAATACTACACCTCACCAGTGAACATTATAGCAATATCTGTAAACAGTGCAGGTGTAAAACAAAACATTCCACCAGACAACCACAGAGTGATATTACATAAGCAGTGTTAAAAAAAAAACATTAATGAAATGATGTGAAAAGACTTACTCCAGCAAAAGGCAAGTGGACATATGCAGAAGTGCTATAAGAGAGAGATGATGTTCATTCACAGAAGATACAGCCAGTCTGTGCAGGTTATGAGTGATAAAGATATTGGTAGCAGTCCACATTCTGGTATAAACGATCTCCTCTGAAGGATAGTGAAAGCAAGCAGCCAGAGACATGGTAATATGGCAAATTTGATGAGAAGAAGAAATATGGAGATGATGGCCTTCTATGAACAAGTCTGGATAAGCCAGTTGAATGAGTTGACAGTTAAGATGACAAGGAATATATCACTGGAAACAGAAGGATTTCAGAAAATAAAAATTCAGAAAATTGAACTCAAAAAGGAGGCAGTACATGCCAATTAGCACCATAAGGAATGATCCAGACAAAGAAGCTAATTAAGATCAGAATGAGAACACAGTTGGGAGATGGAAAGCAAGGAAATGGGTCTGAAGTTCAAACCACTTTCATGGGCAGTCTTGGAGAGGAAGAAGTCATGATACAGAATGACATAAGAGAAAAAGTAGAGGGTTCTGATAACATTAATGGCATAAATATACAATTGAAGGTATTCACACTAATGAGAGAAAATGAAATAGTTCTTGAGGGAGATGTTATATGGAATACATGAACAAAGATTGAAAGGAAGAATGTGAAAGAGACAAGACCGAGATCCCATTCAGGCAAATAAAGAAACAAGAAGGATGAAAGACAAGAAAAGAGTGTAAAAAGAAGGAAACTTGAAGAAACAGAAGGTGTTCAAACAAAGCTCTCAGGCACCTAGACATTGTCAAAGTGGACAATCCTTTCTCAAACAACCAGATGAGAAAAGTGGAGAAAATTAGTTACAGAAGGATGAAAAGAATAGAAACCACATTGAAGGTGGAAAGTAAATGGACAGGGAAGAAGGTCTTATGAATGGAGAAAGGAGAAGTGCAACATATGGAGTTAGACATAAAGCTGAGGCAAGGAACTTGACAAAATCTAAATGTGATTAAAGAGGATGGTAATGTCTTGATGAATGATGTCCAATCGAGGTTGACAGAGTAGAGACCATGACTAAAGTAAGAGTAGGGAATGTTACAGAAGTAAAAGTTGGAGCAGTAGGAACCACGGTTGCACCAGACAATATGGAGTCACCATAAAGACTAAATATGAGTTATTTTGAATTAGGGATAGAACTCTGGAGAGGAGCCCAATAGAGATTTAGACCCTTCCAATCTTGACTGAATACATACATTCTCAGAGATAGTGGTATGAAATGGGAAACTAAAAGTAAGTGGTGTTCCAAAGGGTCGAGAAGGGATACATAAGGTGTCTTCAGCTAGGAATACACATACCAAAGACCTGTGTATTGAAGAACTAAGCCACGGGGTGAATATTGTTCAAATGAGATAATCAATACGTAAACAAATTCAGTGTGCCAGGAACATGGCAATCTAAGACCACAAGTAAATATTAAAAGAACACATCTAAATATAGATTCTAGCAAGTCACTTGGTATGTTGAATGCAGCATTGCTTACAATTGGATGTTTGTGATGTCAAAATACCAAGTCTATAGTTTCATATGAATTAGCATCTCAAATTACTAATATTGACAAGCTAGAATATAAAATAAGAACTTTGTATTTTTTCATTTTACTATGATATGGCTTATGCACTGAATCAAATAGTAGCCCTGTCCATACTATGATATGGACAAATAGTAGCCCTGTCCACCTCTTTCCCTTCTTGGAAACAGTCCCTCATATACACTTGCTTCAATATATGACATGTGAATAACCAATCAACAGCTTGGAATATCCTCAGAGTGGTTTGACAGAAAGAGCTACATGCATCCAAAGGTTGTATTGTATTCCTATTTCTGGAGGGTTATCTCATGATGATTTCCATGAGAAATGCAATGGAACCACAATAATCATGGATAAGTGGGTTGATTGATTGATTTAGTGTTTTATGGCACAAAGCAGCGAGGCTATCTGCGCCAGACATTCGGTAAAAATGTAAAAAAAAATAAATAAAAAATAAATAAATGTAGTAATAGACATAAATGGAAATGAAGGTAAAACAAAAAAGTATAAAACCAATGTTGACACCTAGTCTACAATGTTAAGATAGAAGGCAGAGTACAAGAAGTTGTAAGGTATTCCCTCTAGCAAAAAGGTAATGATCATAACCCGCCAGGAAGACTAACAGGTAAGTTCAAGAACCACCGTCAGTCACCTGAAGTTGGTCTTTCCAGTCCTGGTTCCAGGTTATGTATCATAGCAACCAGTATCAAAATGTAAAAGAATAGAAGTTGTGAAAGATACATAGCAAAATTGTAACAATGAGTAGCCAAATGTCCAGTAAAAAGATAAAGTCAAGTAAATGGAGTAAAATTTGTAAAAGTAAATGAAGGTAAAAACAAAACAGCAATTAAAACAGAAAATGGTGTAAAAACCAATGGTGACATCCAGTCTTCAAAGTTGTAAAATATTTACTCTAGCAAAATGGTAATGATCATAACCTGCCAGCAAGATTAACAAGTACAAGAACCACAGTCAGTCACCTGAAGATGGCCTTTCCAGTCCTGGTTCCGGGTTATGTTGTCATAACAGCCATCATCAAAAGGTAAAATAAGAAAAGTGTTAAAAGACAAAAAGCAAAATCATAATAATGAGTAGCCAAATGTCCAGTAAAAAGATAAAAGTCAAGTAAATGGAGTAAAATTTGTAAAAGTAATTGAAGATAAAAGCAAAACGGCAATTAAAACAGAAAATGGCGTAAAAACCAATGTTGAGATCCAGTCAACAAAGTTGTAAAGAACTACCTGTAGCAGAATGGTAATGATCATAACCCCCCAGGAAGACTAACAGGTAAGTATAAAAACCACCGTCAGTCACCCGAAGTTGGTCTTTCCAGTCCTGGTTATGAGTCAATATGGCCAGTACTAAAAAGTTAAGTAGTAAAAGTGTGAAATGATATGCAGCAAAAGTATAATAACAACTCGCCAGGACGACTAACAAGTAGTTCAAACGGATAGTTCAAACAGTAGCGTTAGTCACCTGAAGTTGGCCTTTCCAGTCCTGGTGTCGAGTTATTTAATGTTCTAGCCATTGTCCAATGTCAAATTGAAGGAGATAGATTAAAACTGTAAAAAAGGAACCACAATTAAAAAGGTGTAATGAATAAATATGCAACACTTAAATGAGATTAAAAAGATTAATGGCCATTAAAAAATTAAAAACATTATCAAGGTGGACAGAGTCACCATCACCAATAACTCTGTCCAATGTTACAGACTGACCCTGGGAAAAAATATGTTTAAAATATTGCCGCCGTTGAGAATTGTAACGATGGCAAAAAAGTAAAACGTGGCTGATAGTGATTTGAGTGTTACACAAACTACACATTGGTGCATCAGTTCCAGATAAAAGAAAATGATGAGTTAAAAAACTGTGACCAATGCGTAGCCTAGTGAGAACAACTTCCTCCTTCCAAACTTTACGGAAGCTAGATGGCCAAAGTCCAATTTTGGGTTTGATTTGAAAAAGTTTGTTGTCACGTTGCTCACTCCAAGTGAACTGCCAGCTGGCACGGAACCGAGCCTTGAATACAGAACCATAGTCCATGTACGGAATAAGAACAGTGGTGATAGTGCCAGAGCAGATAGATTTGATTGCCATGTCTGCAAGCGCATTCCTGCAAATACCAACATGGCCTGGTATCCAGAAAAACTGGATTGAAGTAGCTGCTAATGAGAAATGGGCCAGTCGGTTTCGAATATCAGGGAGAATAGGATGTGAGCTAACGTGTAGCAATTCCAAGGCAAGTATAGAACTAAGCGAATCAGTATAAATAGTGCAGTTGGAGTACTGCTCAGCTGCAATATGATCCAGGGCAAGAGATATGGCATACAGTTCAGCAGTGAGCACAGAAGCTGTAGAAGGGATTCTGCGTGCAACTACTGACCCATAGCAAACCATAGCAGAGCCCACTGAATTACCTGATTTGGAACCATCTGTATAAATGGGAACTGAATGATTGTTTGAAAGATATTCATTGAATAAAAGATGGTACTTCCAATCTAGAGTATCTGCCTTTTTTAGGTGACTGAAAGAAAGGTCACATTTGGGGGCTGTAATAAGCCATGGTGGGATGGGCCAACCTGTGGAATCTGCAATGTTATCCAAGGACAGACCCAATTCATCCAATTGCGCCCGAGTGCGAAGGCCAAACGGAGCAATGACAGATCGTCTGTTCTGAAAAAGTACTGCCCACCGAGGAAGGAAAACAGATTTCCAGGTGGGATGCTTTGGTAAGGAATGAAGTTTTGAAGTATATTGTAAAGATAGTTGCAAATGGCGAAGGTGTAGAGAAGGTTCATGAGATTCAATGTATATACTTTGAACTGGAGAGATACGGAAAGCCCCAGTGCAGAGTCAAGTCCTTGGTGATGAATGGGGTCCAGCATCTTTAAGGCGAGGAATCTGGCAGAGCCATAGACCATTGATCCATAATCGAGTTTCGATCTAATAAGAGCACGATATACCTTTAACATTGAACAGCGATCTGCCCCCCAACTGGTAGAAGAGAGAACACGGAGGATGTTCAGTGCTCTTGTGCATTTGACCCGAAGCTGCTTTAAGTGTGGTATAAAGGTCAGTTTATGATCAAAGATAAGCACCAAGAACTTGGACTCCGGGACCACTGGCAGCAAAACTTCACCGATATGAAGTTCAGGATCAGGGTGAATACCCCGTCGACGGCAAAAGTGCATGCATACAGTTTTGGAGAGAGAGAAATTAAAGCCGTTCTCCAGAGTCCACTTCTGTACACAATTGAGGGCGGTTTGTAGTTGCCGCTCAATATATCTCATGTTTGACGACTGACATGATATGTGAAAGTCGTTGACATACAGCCCATTCGCAACAGTGAGAGGGAGTTGTTCATTTATGGCATTTATCTTTATACTGAAGAGTGTAACACTCAATACACAGCCTAGAGGGACTCCAAGTTCCTGTACAAAAGAACGGGAAAGTGTCGAACCCACACGAACTTGGAATCTCCTGTCCATTAAAAATTTTTTAATAAACATGGGTAAATGGCCACGTAATCCATATATATGGAAGTCTCGCAAAACGCCATACCTCCATGTTGCATCGTAAGCCTTCTCTATGCCAAAGAATATTGAAAAAAGATGTTGGCATTTGAGAAAGTCTTCTCTGATTGATGTTTCAAGTCAAATTAGGTAGTTCGTGGTGGAGTGCTGTCAACGTAACCCACACTGGGTGGGCGAGAGGAGGTTGTTTGATTCAAGGAACCAAACAAGACAAGCATTAACCATCATTTCTAATGTCTTACAGAGACAGCTTGTCAAAGCAATTGGACGGTAGTTTGAAGGAATCTTGGGATCTTTCCCTGGCTTAGAGAAAGGTTATATAATAGCCTGGTGCCAGGCATCAGGAAAAACATTCTCCTGCCAGATCCGGTTGAAAACAATCAGAAGGACATCAAGAGAAGCAGGAGATAGATGGTGCAGCATGTCATAATGAATATCATCAGGTCCAACAGACGCACTAGCAGACCGATGAAGGGCGATTTTTAGTTCCACCAGGGTAAAGGGACAATTAATTGTCAAAGAAACAGTCAGTTCGAAAGGAAAGAGGTGTTCACTCTGCTCGAGTCTTGATGGCCAGGAAGATGGAGGAACAAGCAGAAGTGCTAGATACCCGGCAAAAGCTTTCACCTAGCAATGTTCCGAACATCAGTCACCTCCTGACCATCAGAGTAAGATCGAGAGGGGGATAGAATTGTAGTGCCTATTAACCTTTCGAATCCTGTCCCATATGATCTTGGAACTGGTGGTAGAAGATATGCTGGTTGTGAACTTAATCCAAGATTCCTTCTGGCTTTGACGTCTTACCCACCTAGCATGTGCACGGGCCCGTTGGAAAGCAACACGGTTTGAAATTGTGGGATATCTACGAAAAGTATCCCAGGCCCGCTTTTGAGCCTTCCATGCTAAGTGACAAGCAGGATTCCACCACGAACAAGGATATCGTGAAAAACGTGTCGAGGTTTTAGGAATACACTGAGCAGCTGCATGTGTAATACAGTCAGTTACCGCTGCTACACAGTCGTCTATTGATGGCTCATTTACGATGGCAGGATCAAGTTCTGCGAGAGCAGTGAAAGTGGACCAGTCTGCCTGATCCAGCTTTCACCGGGGCACGCGGGTAGGGTGGCATCGACCACGGCCAGTCTCTCTCAAAAGGATCGGAAAATGATCACTGCCTAGTGGATTACTGTCGACCCTCCATGAAAAATGGGAGAATAATGAAGGGGAGCAAACTGAGAGATCAATAGCGGAAAAGGACTGACTAGGTGCATGAAAGTAAGTGGAAGAACCAGTATTGAAAAGAGAAAGATTGTGATCAGAGAGCATCCGCTCTACAGATCAGCCCCTCCCATCAATAATAGTACTTCCCCAGAGGGGATGATGTCCATTAAAATCCCCTAGGATTAGAAATGGAGATGGCAATTGTTCAACGAGATAATCAAGATCTGATTGATCATATGTCTTTCCAGGGGACAGGTACAGAGAACAAACAGTGATGGTATGACCCAAGGAAACACGGATGGCAACAGCCTCTGAGGGTGTGTTGAGTGACAAAGACAGGGTGGGCACGTGTTGATCAACCAACAGTGCCACCCTTCCATGTACTCGACCATCACACAACCTGTCATTTCTGTACAGAGAAAACTGCTCTTCAAAAATGGAGACAGTATCAGCAGTTTTGAGAAATGTTTTTTGTAAAGAAAGACAAACAGGATGGTAGGAAGCAATCAGCATTTTGATATCATCCACATTAGAACGTAAATTTCGACAGTTCCATTGTATCAAGGTGGCCATTTTTAAGAATGGGTAGGTGAAGTGGCTGGAGAACCCTTCAGTTTACGACCACGTCGTTTTTCTTTACTGTCTTTAGTCGGAGGAGGTCTATCAACCTCCATGGATCCTGCTCTAAGTCGGGTGGGCAGGTTTTTGTTAGTGGAAGGGGAATCCAGTGACTGAGAACGCGAACGAATAGTTGTTTTGTCTCTTGTGGTGGGAGAAAAAGATGTATCAGAAGAAATGCCCGTATTTGAAACTGAAGGACGTGGATCTTGAGGTTTGTTGGAAGGTATGGGAGGAACAGAGATGGGTGTGGAAGTCGATTCATCAACCTTTTTTAACCACGGAGGTCAAAAGGCTTTTCATTTGTTTTCAAAACGACTCTTTTGGAGGCACAGAGAGATCTGTCTGCACTCCCACTGAAGTTGTGGAATGAAGTGCAGCAACATATGTCCGAGATGGAGATGTGGACAGCAATTTCCAAGCCTCAGGATAACTAATGTTATGTGTCGTTTTCAAACGCTGCACCTCTTTTCCTCCAACCATTTTGGGCAAGAATGAAAGTAAGAGGGTGAGAACCATTGCAGTTTACGCAATGTGGGTTCATGTCACAGTCAGAGGCATCGTGGTCCTTGCCTCCACAACGAGCACATGTCAGGGAACCACGACAAGATGTCTTTGAGTGGCCGAATCTCTGACATTGGAAACATCGAAGAGAGTTTGGTATGTATGGCCGAACCCTGTAAATGAGATAACCTGCCTTGATGGTGGCAGGTGCACGTGGTGAAGTAAATGTTAAAACGAGGGTATTTGTTGGCAGTGTAACTCCATCTTTGCAAGAAACTCCTTGAGTGGAGAAACCAGCGAGAATCTCTGACTCGGGAACGTTCTTCAAATCCCTTTCAACAATAACTCCTCGTGAAGAATTCAAGGTAGCATGGGGTGTAACCTCAATAGGTATATCCCCAATTGCCTTTGAATTCAAGAGGAGTTCACTGTGTTGGGATGTGGATGTTTCAACCAATATGTCACCAGATCGAAGTTTCTTTACTGATTTTGGAGAGCCAGCAAGTCCCTCTAGTGCCTTTTGAATAAAAAAAGGGGACATTTGCCCTAAAGGTTTTCCAAAGAGAATGTAATATAAGAAAATGAGGTGCGTGTGTTACTGATGTTGAAGATTGCTGTTCTGAGTATTCAAGGCGTGGTCGCTACCCATTGACTGTTTTTTACAATTTTATTTAAATTTTTTAGAGGATCCATAGGAAAAAGAAAAAATTTCGGTACCCACTGACCCCACCCACCATGGAACCCTACAAGGGGACGCACTACAAAGTCACGCAAGGACAATGCAGCAATGCATTGAGCACTATACCCAAACACCAGCATCAGGCACAATGTCCACAACACCCGTTGAGAACTTCCAACACTGGTACTTGGTGGACTCTAGCCCAAGTGGACCAGCCGATTGACCCAAGGGGGGCCACCCAAAGGCGCCTCTACAGGAATTGAGGCCAAAGTGGTGTGTTAGGGTTGGACCCCTCAACCACCAGGATCCTCTCCTCCCCTTCACAGGTCGCCACGCACGGCAAACACGTGGGTGGATGTTTAGATCCCAGAGAAGGTAATCAGATAGAACAGAACCTTCCCTGGGAGGTCCCCTCACCACGTACAGGAATCCACACTGAGGGGGGATAAGTGGGAGTGTAAGGCTTGTAGCATGTGCAAATACTTTTGTATTTAGATAGCAGCATTGAGCAAGAATAAATAAATGTGTTTAGAGGTTATATACTGTATCGGAATTTAAATTTTTCACTAACAGCAAACTTACATAGCCTACAATTCAGGGAAAAATCTTTCACACCTTTTAAAAAAATAAAGCTATTATCTCTGTAACTGCCTACTAAACTACCAAAAATGAAAAATAAAAACTTGTATATCCAATTTGTTCTCTCTTTTAACACTGGATAAAACTTATTGGCACTTTTACATTAAAATATTAAGAGCTTAGAAACAGTTAAAGTCACTACTACGCTGAATCAATCTGCCTGAAGATGAACCAAATGACAAAGTTCATGATGACGAGACACCCACTTGAAATAAAAATGTATCTTTAGACTGCTGGTATGGGTATTAAAACTTTTATTAAAATAAAGCAGAAAATTACTTTATTTTAATAAAAGTTTTCATACCCATACCAGCAGTCTTGAGATACAAATGAGAAAGCTATATAATTATACAACTCAATCACTTGAAAATTAATTAACAACAGTTCAGAAATAGATACAATTGTCTCTACTATAAAAATCAGAAATTACAGAGAAAATAAAGAAAGAATAAGAGAAAATACATATTTTCTATGTTCCTTATGTAAGGTAAACTACATTTTTTATTTATTGTTAATTGTAATAACAGTATTTATTATATTATCTAGTTTGCTAAACGTTATGACATTTTGGAATTAATAATAATTATTACAATAAAAAATGTTTTGCAAAGTTAATTAAGTATATTTATTTAGAACTAACCCAAATTTCCTGAGATGGCTCAATTTTGTGACATATTACTGGGTTTACCAATGAGGATACAGAACTCATGAAACTATGTATTCTAATTTTTTTTGGTAGAAATGAAGACAACTATGTTTAATTAATTAGCTAAAGTAGTTACAAAATATAAACAAATATCTTAATCTAATCCCCAACACAAAACATTTCCATATATTTACCTCACTGTTTACTGAATGTGTCAATCACAAATTTTCAAAATTTTTAGTCTCACATAAGTAACTTGAACTGTTGAATTACCACATGAAAATTATCATTTTACTTACAGTAAGGGTTCCAAACTTAGGTAAATAAAAGAAGCTTTATATAAATTTTGTAAAAGATATTCTGAACCTGAATGCTTAACTGCAAGCATGTTTATGGGTTTAATTTTTAAATTAAGATAATTTTAGTAATGTGTTTGTCATTATGTTAAATACTTTATAAAACATTGTAACTTCAATAAATTAATTCTGTTTTGTTTGATAAATATCACACATCAGTCAACTTACTTTCAAAACTTGAAAATGTTCTCGTTGTAACGTTTCTTCAATTTCATTTTCATGTTTCACAGACTGACTTAGGCCTACAGATGACTTGAGACCTTCTAACATATCCTTGAAAAAGCCACCCGTTCGCTTCATTTCCGTGCGTTGCATGTTCTATTAACTATATCTCATAACATGTTAATGTTAGTAACTTCATTAATTTTTTTAACCACTAAAACTAAAGTAAAAGACAGAATACCAGTGAATACAGATTAGTTGTTGTTTTTTTATTTTTAGTTTCACGATTTGTTCTAATTTCAAACTCTAAAGTTAATGTGCCTGTCCTACAACTTACTAGTTAAACTGATAGTAAAAACAGCAGTGCAATACACGGTTAAATCAGTATATCTATAATGCTTTTATATCCTCTCAATAACAATGTACTGAGCAGACCAAATGGCACAATCATACAGCGGGAATAACATATACAACACACCCGTAGAAGTCAGTTTGTTTTCATTTTCTTCAGCCTTACAGTGCGTACAAATTACGCAGAGTCAGAAGTTCCGGAAGACACACACGCCCCTATTTCTAGAAATACTATTCGAATGAAATTTCTCTTGCACAGAATAGTAGTCTATTGTTTCTGAGCGATCTAATCGAAATGATAATTAATTAAATATATGTGTATAATAAACGATAGTTTTGCAAGGACGAAGAAATTTACAAGTAATTAGTGCAGCTGAGATAACGAATTTATAAATATTAAACGCCTTAAGCTTTTAAGAAATATTTGACACTCATTTGTTTTTAATACATAGAGTATAATTTTGATGATATACAAATGTTTGCTCTTAATCTAACAATCTTTATCTTTTTCGATTCCTGTAACCATATCTGTTTCATTTAATATTATATTAGAATCTTCATCAACTAAAGGTATCCCTTACTTTATAGATTTACAAACTTATCTACCACAAAAGCCAATAGCACATTTCACATCCAGGATGAGGTTATACAACTTCATTGGATGGATGAGAATACCTACCTTAGTTCACTTACACTATTTGCATTAAGCCTGTCAATGCGTATTAATTGTTCTAAACCCGTTTTCAATATTAAAGTTAGAATAAAGATACTAAAAAATGATAATGTTATAATCGAGAAATTTTGCCTAATATCAAGAGTCAAGGGTACGTTATTTATAAACATGATTAGACAACTAATATAGCTTGGAGATGACTTGTTTGTTTTTAATTTCGCGCAAAGCTACACAAAGACTATCTACGCTGACCGTCCATTCTTTAGCAGAGTAAAACTAGAAGGAAGTCAGCTAGTCGTCGCCACCCATCGCCAACTTTTGGGCGACTCTTTCATAAACGAATAGTGGGATTGGCCATAACTTCAAATGCACCCACGTTGGAGATGGCTTGAATGGATAATGAAAGAAACGTTATTACAAATGTACAACAGTTTTAAGTTAATGACATAAACGTGCCCTCTAGTGGCACAGCAGTATGTCTGCGGACTCACTCCGCTAGGAACCGGATTTCGATACCTGTGGTGGGCAGATCACAGACACCCCTTGTGTAAATTTGTGCTTAATTCCAATCAAAGAAACATAAACTTGTCGAAATATTGTACATTTGTAATAAAGTTTATTTTATTATTAATTCAGTCACCAATAAAACCTCATTTTTTGAAAAAGTGGATTAATTCTTCGCTTTGAAGTAACCACAGAATACGCCTCTTTGGAATGAGAAGATTAGCTGGTGTTGGACACAGTTGTTTAGTGCAGTTACTATTGTTATTTAATTTTTTTATGATTTAATATATATAATGATTATTTCGTTGTTTTTTCAAACATAAGTGTTAAAAATTAATCATTTTAAAGGTTTTCGTTTGTCGTGTGCGTGATTCAGATGTTGTAATATTTTTGACACCAAGTTACTAGAATCTTTGGTATTTTCTCGTCACCTCAAGTGAGAATTATTATATTATTTCGTCGTTCGCGTAACTTAGAAAAATTTCGATGCCTCATTAAACAATATTAAGGTGACCAAAACAGTGCAAGTCAAATGTAGTTCAATCAAAATTAGTTAAAGAGAGAGATCGTGAAGTTAGCAGCTGCATGAGTGATTAGCCATAACGGGCGATATTTTAATGCGAGTTTCATAGCTCAGTAAAGATAAGTGGAATAATTTGCCTTGTTCTAAAATAATTTAACCCGTCTGTAATTGTCGAACATGAGACAATTATTTGAAATTCAGGATATAACTATAGTAACGCATAGAGTAAGATAAGTGAATTATTCGCTGTCATTACTGTGATAATAGAAAAGGAAATGAGTTCCTCTTGTCCACTGGAATCTAGAGTGGTTGAATCCACCTAAGTGGGCTTTTGAGAAGAAAGAGAACGATTTGGAGTTTCAAATACAATTCTAATATCCACGGTGTAAAAAATTTTTCTACATGGTCAACTCATTTTAATTATGATTTTTTAAAAACTGTGCAATGCGTGATCTCCGTTTATTTTTGACTTTATCGTCGAGATACAGAAACCTACTCTTAAAGTATGCCAGCAAATACATATTGTAACGGATTGACAACATCTATATTAGTGCCTATATTTGTCTCAGTGTAGTTTTCTTTTTACCTGTGATGTACATTGCTGGCTAGCAGCAATGAGATGTACTCTGTATTTTATACATTCATTCAAGTGAACAGTGTAGTGAAAATATGATGTGCTTTGTATTTTATATATTCATCCAAGTGAACAGTACAGTGATAATAAGATGTACTCTGTATTTTATACATACATCCAAGTGAACAGTGTAGTTATAATAAGATGTTCTCTGTATTTTATACATACATTTAAGTGAACAGTGTAGTGAAAATAAAATGTGCTCTGTATTTTATACATTCATTCACGTGAACAGTGAAGTGAAACTAAGATGTATTCTATATTTTATAAATTCATCCAAGTAAACAGTGTAATGATAATAAGATGTACTCTGTATTTTATACATACATCGAAGTGAACAGTGTAGTTATAATAAGAAGTACTCTGTATTTTATACATTCATCCAAGTGAACAGTGTAGTGCAAATAAGATGTACTCTGTGCTTTATACATACATTCAAGTGAACAGTGAAGTGATAATAAGATGTACTCTGTATTTTATACATACATCCAAGTGAACAGTGTAGTGAAAATAAAATGTGCTCTGTATTTTATACATACATCCAAGTGAATAGTGTAGTGATAATAAGATGTACTCTGTATTTTATACATACATCGAAGTGAACAGTGTAGTTATAATAAGAAGTACTCTGTATTTTATACATTCATCCAAGTGAACAGTGTAGTGCAAATAAGATGTACTCTGTGCTTTATACATACATTCAAGTGAACAGTGTAGTGATAATAAGATGTACTCTGTATTTTATACATACATCCAAGTGAACAGTGTAGTGAAAATAAAATGTGCTCTGTATTTTATACATACATCCAAGGGAACAGTGTAGTGCAAATAAGATGTACTCTGTGCTTTATACATACATCCAAGTGAACAGTGTAGTGAAAATAAAATGTGCTCTGTATTTTATACATACATCCAAGTGAATAGTGTAGTTATAATAAGAAGTACTCTGTATTTTATACATTCATCCAAGTGAACAGTGTAGTGCAAATAAGATGTACTCTGTGCTTTATACATACATCCAAGTGAATAGTGTAGTTATAATAAGAAGTACTCTGTATTTTATACATTCATCCAAGTGAACAGTGTAGTGCAAATAAGATGTATTCTGTGCTTTATACATACATCCAAGTGAACAGTGTAGTGAAAATAAGATGTACTCTGTATTTTATACATACATCCAAGTGAACAGTGTAGTGAAAATAAGATGTACTCTGTATTTTATACATACATCCAAGTGAACAGTGTAGTGAAAATAAGATGTACTCTGTATTTTATAATACATCCAAGTGAACAGTACAGTGATAATAAGATGTACTCTGTATTTTATGCATACATCCAAGTGAACAGTGTAGTTATAATAAGATGTTCTCTGTATTTTATACATACATCCAAGTGAACAGTGTAGTGAAAATAAAATGTGCTCTGTATTTTATACATACATCCAAGTGAATAGTATAGTGAAAATAAGATGTACTCTGTATTTTATACATACATCCAAGTGAACAGTGTTGTAATATCAACATGTACTCTGTATTTTATACATACATCCAAGTGAACAGTGTAGTTATAATTTGTATTTTATACATACATCCAAGTGAACAGTGTAGTTATAATTTGTATTTTATACATACATCCAAGTGAACAGTGTAGTTATAATTTGTATTTTATACATACATCCAAGTGAACAGTGTAGTTATAATCTGTATTTTACACATACATCCAAGTGAACAGTGTAGTTATAATCTGTATTTTACACATACATCCAAGTGAATAGTGAAGTGAAAATAAGATGTACTCTGTATTTTATACATACATCCAAGTGTACAGTGTAGTGAAAATAAGATGTACTCTGTATTTTATAATACATCCAAGTGAACAATGCAGTGAAAATAAGATCTGCTCTGTATTTTATACATTCATTCAAGTGAACATTGTAGTGATAATGAGATGTACTCTGTATTTTATATGTTCATCCAAGTGAACAGTGTAGTGATAATAAGATGTACTCTGTATTTTATACATTCATTCAAGTGAACAGTGTAGTGAAAATATGATGTGCTTTGTATTTTATACATACATCCAAGTGAACAGTGTAGTGATAATAAGATATACTCTGTATTGTATACATACATCCAAGTGAACAGTGTAGTAATATCAAGTAAATCCTTAGAGCAGTTTATTAATAACAATATTTATCTTATTTTATTTATGCATCTCGAATACACTCTTCTATTTATGAGATGTACTCTCTATTTTGTACTTACGTCTCTATAATAATATACTGAAAGAAAAAGGTGCTTTCAAATTTACATGCACATCCACAGAACAGCTTGATGATGATGATATGTTGTGTATCTTGCCTTCAAATCCCTAGAGAAGTTAATAGATAAGAAGATATACTTTGTACTTTACATGCCTGTGTTTAGGACAGACTACTGGTAGAAAGATATGGTATGTTTTTAAAATGTACATTCCTAAAACATTTAGTGATAACAAGTAGAACTGTGAATATATACACATGTACATCTCTTGAACAGTTTGCTGATAAAAAGACTTACACTGTTGTATCTGAGCAGCCCTAGAACAGCATATTGATAACAAGATGTACTCTGAATTTTACAGGTACATCCCTAGGAAGGTCTATTGATAGGAGGATGTGATGAATATTTGTCTTGTACATCCTAAAACAGCCTAATAATAACAAGATAAATTATACATTCAACATGTTGATATCTAGAACAATAGACTGGTAGTAAGATGTAATTTGTATTTTTTATTTATGATTCTAAAACACTCTACTGACAATAAAATGTACCCTGTATGTTGCCCATGTGTCTCTTAAACATTATACTACTAAGAAGATGTATCCTGTATATATTGTACATCCTGAAAACAGTCTTCTCATAATAAGATATACTATGTATTTTACATGTACATACACAGAACATTGTATTAGTAATATGACATACTCTGTATTTTGCACATCCACCCCTACAACAGTCTTCAAATGTATTTTGCATTTATAAGTTAGTCTATAGAAATGTCCAGTAATATCTATACATAATGAGGTATATAACATGTATTTTACATGGACATATCTTGAAACAGCCTACCACCATAAAGATATGTTATACATTTAAAATGTACATCTCTAGAGTAATTTGTTGACACACTGTAGCAAGATATACTATGTGTTTGACATATACACACATAGAACAGTCTACTGATAACAAAATGTAGTTTGTATTTTATTTGTACATCCTCAGAATAGTCTACTGATAAAAAGATGTACTCTCTATCTTACACCTGTATTCTACAACAGTTGAATGATGAGAAAATATAGTTTATTTTATATGTATGGTTTGAGAACAATCTACTGATAAGATGTACTAATGAAATAGAAACCCTATAACCCAACCACTTTTGAAAGGTGGATCTTTTCAAAAGCGTTTGAATTACAAGGTTTCTATTTCATTTCTGTCAAAAAATTCTTGAAACTAAAAGTTTTTCTAACATTATGAGCAAGACGTACTATGTATTTTACATCTACACTCAGTGGCAACTTTATTAGGTACACTGCCCTCTAGTGCAAATAGCCAAACAGCAAACCATATGGCTGCAACTCAATGTATGAAACATGTAGACATGGTCAAGAGGTTCAATTATCATTCGACCAAAAATTAAAATGGGGAAGATGCATGATCTAAGTGACTTTGACTGTGGAATGATTGTTGTGTCAGACATGGTGGTTCGTCATCTCAGACAACTGCTGATCTCCTGGGATTTTCACACACGATAGTCTCTAGAGTTTACAGAGAATGGTGTGAAAAACAAAACTATGAAGTGAGTGGAGGTTCTGTGGGTGAAAACACCTTGTTTATCAGTGAGGTCTAAGGAGAATAGCCAGACTCATTCAAGCTGACAGGAAGGCCACAAATACTTAAGTAACCACTCTTTACAATAGTGGTATGCAGAAGGGCATCTCTGAATGCACAATGCATCGAACCTTGAAGGGGATGGGCTACAGCAGCAGAAGACCACTGCTGGGTTCCACTACAGTCAGCTAAGAACTGGAAGATGAGGCTACAGTGGGCATGTGATCACCAAAACTGGATGATTGAGATTGGAAAAACTTCACATGGTCTGATGAATCTTGATTTCTGCTGTAGCATGCAGCTGGTAGAGTCAGAATTTGATGTAAACAACATGAATCCATGTGTAAATGGTACAATAGTTTCTTGGCACATATTAGGCCTCTTAATACCAATTGAACATCATTTGAATGCCACAGTGTACCTCAGTATTGTTGCTGACCATGTGCATCCTTTATGACCACAGTCATAAGAACTTGTGATAACGAGATGTATTGTGTATTTTACATATATAGCCTGAGAACAGTCTACTCATATGAAGATGTACTCTGTATTTTATGTTCAGTTTAATTTAATATTCATTTAGAAGGCTAATGTAATAATTTTCTTAAAATAAAAATATATTTCCAATAGATACTTACATCCTCTCACAAGATTAGCTGCCCTCTATATGTGAACTTATCAAAGTAAGAAAACTGCCCCACTTCTGAGCCAGGTGTACTCTTTGCCCATGTGAAGAAATTGGTTAAACATGAGGGTGGAAACTGTGAAGTTAAAAAAGACTGGGTTGCATCAGACCATCCTCGGCAAGTCAACTACATTGAAAACATCCCCCTACAGGGTACCAATATCTACGCAAGGGAAAGATGAGGATCATACTGTCTTCACCTCCAACCACAGAACTGGTGATCAAGATCCACACCAAATATAGGGTATAACACGAGGATCAACACCATACTACAATCTGGTACTGGACATAGAATCTATATAGATCAGAATGCGGATAAAATAACAAACAGAAGGAATGGAAATGGGCAAAAAGGATGAGTTACCCTCATGAGCTGCCGAGGTCATGTGAAGGAAGGAATGCTCTGTATAAATGACGTTGGGTGGTACAGAGTGTGAGAGACAGCTATAGAGAATATATCTGGCTAACACTACCTGCAGATCAAGAGGGGAAGGAAAAATGCTTTGAGAGAGGTGAAACAAAGAATTGGGCTCAAACAGAAGTAAAGAGATGGAATAAATAACAATATTAATGTACCAGATGCATAGGTAGCTTACATATCTTGAAAGAATGGATCAAAAGGGTAAAGACAAGGGAAGGGAAAACCCTGTAGTAAAAAAAAATGGAAGATCCTTTCACAAAATCAGAGGCCATGAAAGAAACTCTGAGACCTCAGCAACAATTTGGTGAGAAGCCAGAACCCCCTGATTCAAGGCCCAGCTACAAAAATAAAATCCATATCCACTGATACACAACTATGGCTGAAGGACAAAGGGAAAGAGCACCTGACCTGAGAAACTGGATATTGTCACCAGGGATCAAAAGGGATCAAACACAAGCTAGGAGTGAAGATGGAAGACATGAAGGAGGCTGAACTGGCATTTATGGTTCACAAAGAAAGACAGGAAATAATGGGAGAGGGAAGAGGAACAACCATAATTAAAGTAATCAAATAAAATAGTTGAGAGGGCCAGTAAGGAGCAATCGGAAGGACTCAACACATAGTGGTGTGTATGAGGGAGACTACTCGATGAAGTAATCAGACAGGTGGAAGAATATAAGGTTGTTTATAAGAAGAAAACATTTTGCTACAAACCAACAACTTAAAGCCACATTGTGGTCTAATGTAAATTTGTCCACTGAGCTATGGCCAACCCCAAATAGAAATCATCCATAAGACAAGAAGGAAGAGAGATGGGAGAATCCAACAGATACTAAGCAAGGTTCCACTGGTGTTGGAGGACCCATTAAAGAAGTATGAGAAAAATCAAAGATCACATCCCCAAAAGCAAAAGAATCTCATAAGTAGAAAGTAAAGGAGCAGATAGGGCATTCTAAATGGATTGTACCATAAAATAAAGCGAGATAGGAGAATGGTGGGTCCAACTGAAATGGATGTCAAAGAAATCACCCAAAATGAATGAGGTGCTGGGTAGGATGAGGAAGAACTTCATCAATTTGATCAACCTGCCCATAGAAGTAGCTTTGAGATGGAGCTTGGCGAGTACAATAGGGCAACTCCTGTTTGTAATGAGTAAGCCAAAACCAGTTATCCATGTATAAAAGAAAGCAAGCTCCAAGCATGAAGAAGTAGAGCAAAGGGTCACACCAACCGACAGAAGATGTAAAGTGCCAATATCAGCTTGAAGAGCAGGGTATAAAATCAGTACACCATCCCACAATGGACCAACTGAAGATAAAGACAAGAATGCTGAGATGCGAATATGCAGATAAACATGGTAGACGTTCATCTTGGTCATCCAAAGACCCATAGAAGGCCCATCAAAGAATAAGGTAGGATTCCATGGTGAACTGGGGAACATTAATGTACTGAGTGAGATGGGACGGGTCAGTGACTAGCCTCCAGTTCTTGGTATTTTGAGAAACCCAAACAAGCAAAAGTAAAACCACCTGAACTAAGCAAGTGGAACAGGTTAAATAGCCTGTTGTGGAGAATGGCTTCAGCTGCCTTGGATAGATGGTGGCACAAAAGGGATCTTAAAGAGAAGGAAGGAAGCAATAATGCTGAATAAGGGAGGAAAGTAAGAAATGGATGACGAAACCTACTGACAATAGTCTATGAACCCAAACATTGGATATGAAAATGCTCCACTAGTGAATGAAGGCAGTCAGATGAGCTTCCACTGAAGCTGTTGTTGGGTACCATATGTCGTCGTGAGAAACGATGAGCTGTGGCACCTTAGGAAGAAGAAACAAGCAAGGACAGAGTAGTTTATGAAGTAGGAATTGGCGTAATGCTTAGCTCCAACAGGGACAAACGGGCCACTCGAAAAAAAAAAAGGCGAGAGTTTGTCATTGAATAAAAGCAGGCTTAGAATCCAGAGACTTTGGAATCATGCCACACACGTTATGAAAGCCTCACAGATAAAAATCCGGAATATTTCCATGCAAATAAGGCATTGTGACCTAAAATGTCCTAACAACAAATAAATCACGTTAGCAGGGGCAAAGTCGAAGGCAAAAGGTAGTTTAAAATAGATGTGGTGAGTGAGAAAATGTCAACAGAAAATACTCCAGGGATCCAATGAAGAGTCTCTGAAGGTGATGAGTCAATAAAAAGTGCTGAACAATTGGAATGTATAACGAAAATGGAAATGCAGGGTACCTGTTAGATATATGGGAATTTCGGGACCTACCCATCAAAGAGGCATAACTGGAAGTAATGATAGTTGGGTCCAGATAAGGACAGTCCACCTACTGATGAAAGAAAGCAGAATGATCTGAAGCCTGTGGGAGACAAGATATACTAATGCTGTCAGTCACAAGGGAGACAATATGCATAACATGAACCCATATATCAGAGAATGAGAAACTAAGGTTGGGAGGCTAAGTCAAGTAGAAGGGAAGAACCTGAGTCATACATTTTAGGAAAAAAAAAAGAGACATAACAGCACATATCCAAGAAATGCAAACCGAAAAACAGATAAGGAACAAACAGAATCCTTAAGAAAGATGTGTAAAGGCACAGCAAACTCGGGATGGTGGTAGAGGCAAACTATCAAAGTCCTCGTCAATATTGCGAGACTTTAAAGGCACAGGAGAAATAGAGCCAGAGGAGAAGAACAAAATTACATATAATGTTGAATCGCCCACAAATAAATACCTATAAAAATCTTGTACCTGTATCCAAAATATGGTTTTAGATTAATTATATGAATTAGAAGTGGTAACGTGAAGTTTGGAATTCATGCTTGAAATCATACAAACAACAAAAGATTTGACGACAAAAGATGGGTAAATAAATGTTTTCAAGTGAATTGATTATCACTGAAGATATATATGTAAAAATCGGCTGGTATGAGTAGAGAAAGCACTATGTAGAGAAGCGAAGAAGGTCGAAACGTTGTTCGATCCTCTACGTAGTGCTTTCTATACTCATACCAGCCATTTTTTACATATATAATTTTCTCTACAAGTGGGTTTTCTCTTCATCACGGAATATCATTGAAAATTAAATTAAAATAAAATGTTAGTTAACTAAAGTAAAACACGTAAAATCGGAACTGGAACACAAGAACCACTCGGTGGAGAAAGTTATATGCATCACGTGAGCATGTTATTCTCCTATTGGTTAAGAAGTGACACTTGATGACTTGCATGAGAAACAGGTTGGAAGCTTCCATATCCAAAAAGGGAAAGTAGAAGGCTTGGCATGCATAAAAAGAGTTCACATACAGAGAGTAACGATAAACAAAACAGCTGAACTTATGAGCGGCGACAAGTACCATATTGGAACAATTTATTTCTATGTACAAATCTAGTTTACAGCTACTGTTAAATGCTTTATTAAAATCCTAGAATATTTTTTCTTTGTTGATATATTTTACTTGATAATGCAATTGAATGAACTACATTACATTTGGAATAATTAAGAAAGTCTTAAATATGCATATATATATTATTAAAAATCAAAAGTAGCTGTAGTAATAGCTCATTTATATTTACAAATATGTAGTGACAACAATTGATCTACTGTATCTTTCTTGGTGCAGCATAATGGTATAAAAAGACTAGTGATTGCTACGGCATTGCTCGAATGAACAGATAGCTGGGAAAGCTATTGGAGTGAAAATCAGGGTCAGCCTGTGTGGTTAAAATACTATTGTATGGGAGAGGGGCAGTGCAATTTTAAAAAAGAAATTTATAAAAATTAGTAGAATCGTTTAAGGTTTAAATTTTACCTTACGTAATTACTATAATTGTATAATTCTACATAAATGTTTATAACATGTTTGAAGCAGATATTGCTAGGAGGTGTATATGTGAACTTGGGTGCGTGTTGTTGCTTTTTCTTATAGTGAAGCCACATTTGGCTGTGTGTTGTGTTGACCGAATGGATTAAAACTCTTTAAGGCCCCTCATAGGCGCTCAACTCATAATTCGAGGATTGTGGGTTCGAATCTCCGTCACACCAAACATGCTCGCCCTTTTAGCCGTGGGGGCGTTATAATGTGACAGTCAATCCCACTATCTGTTGGTAAAAGAGTAGCCAAAGAGTTGGCGGTGGGTGGTGATGTCTAGCTGCCTTCCCTCTAGTCTTACACTACTAAATTAGGGACGGCTAGCTCAGATAGCCCTGCAGTAGCTTTTCGCGAAATTCAAACAAACCAAACCATTGGTACTGTATATGGTGTTCCTATAACATTAGAAGCATTCTGTATGACTCACCTTGGTTAATTTCCTGGATTTGGATTACCTGCCTCGTCACCTTCGTTCTAAACTTTATTCGTGTCCTGCAGATAATTATTGAAACTTTTAATCGCCTGATGATGCCCATAAGGGCTGATGTCTTAAACTCTGACTGTGCATTGTTGCCACTTCCTTCTCCTACTTCTCCACTTACTATATAAGCCACTGTTGTTACTGTCTCTGTTACTGGGCAACTACCATTTTCATCTACCTAGCCACTTCTGTCTACAGCTTCGTATTCTGACATTTTGCGTGAACCTTCTGCCCCTATCTATCTCGTGTGGAAGCTTCCCACAATCCGGTCGCTGCATTGTGAATGGTGTTTTTGCGATAACGTTCGTCCTACTATTAAATGTGTTAATCAGCCTGTTTGTTCCCACTATTATAGTCCTCATCTTCTTCGTCAGTGCACCTGTTAGACTTTCCTCTGACTTTTAATACCTCAATCATCCCATCTATTCCCACAAGTATCGTAGTAAGTCCTCCTCTAAGTCTGAATCTATTTTTGTTGTGATACTTCTTACAATGATGTCTTTACATCTCCTATGAATTCCACTTCTGCTGTCACTGTCATTAAACATGTTATTCATTTTGTAACTTTGTTTTCCAAAATATCCTTCCATTTCATTGTGCTTTTGTTTTTGATAGTGTCACAACTGTTGCTCTATTTTTTTTGTCTTGTTGAACACTTATTCTGGCTTAAATTCTCATTTATTTTTGTATCTGTGAAAACCTGTAACGAATGCATGTTAACATTATTATTTGTTCATTTTCTTTACATCCCAACCACTTTTGAAAATTCTATTGGATGTTAACTCCAATCATTGTATTATTTTAGTGAGACTTTTCACAAACCCACTTGTCTGGCTTTATTTTTCATCGTTCTGATCATGCATTAGGTCTTGGTAGGGTGTGTGTGGCTATTAGCACTCGTTTTAGTCTTCCATTTCAAATTCAGTCTCTTCCTCGGTTTTAATTTCTTGAGCACTTGATTGTTAATGTTTATTTCTCTTTTCAGATGGTCACTTTCGGCACGATATACATTCGCCCAGTTGTTTCTTTACCTGATGTTTTTTTTTCTACTTGGACAGGATCTTTCACAGCTATATTCTTAAAATAGATATTAACAACCACAACAAAATCTCTGCTGAAGTTGCTGTTTTTCTATCGTCTTTTATGTTTGCCCCTAGCTGCCAAATTTCTCAGTCATCTCCTAATATCGTTTTTGCTTCTGATAACCTTGTCCATCTTGTTTCCCTTCACGTGTATTCTCCTGCAGATGGTGATCATCTTCCTATTGAAAGTCACCTCTATACTCTACCTTCTTATATTCTATCGTCATTCAAATGAACTTACTTTGTCCTTCATGCAACTATCTTGGATTCCAATGCATCTTACATTAATGTTGCATTGCAGAATATGGATCTGGTTTTTTTTTATATTGAGCCAAGTCAACAGTACTATCTCTTCTGCCAGTTTTCTCCATAACTCCACATGAACTATCCTTGCCCAACAGATCTGTGAATGTTTTACAATCTTAATTGCACGAATACAGTCACTCTCACGACTCACTGTTGCTGATGCTTCATAGCAGTTTCCAACAAACCACATGTAACTATGTTCAGACAGTCACATGTTCTAAGTGGTGTCGACCTGGCTCCACTCTCAGTCAATCACCATTTTTTTGAATCTTCTGGAATTGCTTAAACTGCTTATGAGTAGAGATGTTCTTTCTTCTATCTCGTTATAGTAAATGGTGCTACTTATTCATCTTTGAACAAGGCAATTATTTTGCTTCCTTCAATGACCAACACTTTTTGAAACTGGTCTATTACACCCTTCATTAGGATGACATTTCAGATATTGTTGACTCTTTCCACCCTCACAGCTCTCACTCGTATTTTACCCTTGTTCAGGATGATGTATTTTTGTATGTTCCAACCACCGTTATTGAGAATTGCCATGTGTTTAAGAACATTTGTTTGGTGTTTTATGGCGCAAAACAACCAGTAAAAAAATTAAAATTAAAGTAAAATTATTAAAATTTGTAAAATGAATCATGTTAAAACAAAACAAAGTCTAATTTTTGAATTAAAAACATACATAGCGTTAAAAAGGTCAATGGCCCTTTAAAAACTAGAAACATTTGTAAGGTACACAGGGTCGGCATTGCCAATGTCCAACTTCAGGGGTAAACCTTGGACAAAAAGTGTCTAAAATGGTGCCGTCGTTGAGAATCGTAATGACGGGATGACAATAAAATGTGGACTATTGCGACCTGGATGTCACACAGACCATATCATATATTGGTGCATCAGACCCAGACTAAAGAAAACGATGAGTTAAAAACTGTGACCAATGAGTAGTCTAGTTAGTACAACTTCCTCTTTCCGTTCCTTACATAAACAAGATGGCCAAAGTCCAATAGAGAGTTTTATTTGGAAAAGCTTGTTTTAACGTTACTAACTCCAAGTCGACTGCCAAATGGCGTGGAGCAGAGACTTGAATACAAGACCATCGTCCATGTATGGAACAAATACAGCAGTGATAGCACCACAGTAGACAAACTTAGCTGCGGTGTCAGCGAGCTCGTTCCCGTGAGTACCAAGGTAGCCTGGTATACAGAAGAATCGGATAAAAGCAGATGTTAAAGAGAAATGGGCCAGTCGGTTTTGAATATCGGCAAGAACAGGGCGTGAACCAACATCAAGCAATTCCAAGGCCAGTATAGAACTAAGCGAGTCAGTATAAATAGTGCAGTTAGAATACCGCTGAGCTTCTATGTGATCCAGAGCAAGAGAAATGGTACACAGTTCAGCAGTGAACACAGTAGCTGTAAAGGGGATTCTGCGTGCAATCACCAAACTACAACAAACCATAGTAGAGCACACACAGTCACTTGATTTCGAACCATCTGTCTAAATATGAATGGAAGGATGGTTCAAACGATGTTCAGCAAATAGCAGATGGTATTTCCAATCAGGAGTGTCTACTTTTCTCAGATGACTTAAAGATAGGTCACAATTGGGGACTTTAAGAAGTTATGGTGGGATGGCCTGATGAGTAGATACAGCAATGTTATCCAAGGACAGGCCCAATTCAACCAAATGTGCCTGGATACAAAGTCCAAAAGGAGCAATGGCAGACTGTCTATTCTGAAAAAGTATGGCCTGCCGAGAAAGGAAAACACAACCCCAGGTGGGATGCTTTGGTAAGGAATGAAGTTTGGAAGCATATATTAAAGGCAGTTGCAAATGGCAGAGGTGCAAAGAAGGTTCATGAGACTATGTATAAGCTCTGAACTGGAGAAGTGTGGAAAGCCCCAGTGCAGAGCTGAAGTCCTTGATGATAAATAGGCTCTAGCATCTTTAAGGCCAATGCTCTGGCAGAGCCATAGACCAGTGATCCATAGTCGAGTTTCGATTGAATAAGAGCACGATATATCTTTAGCACAGTACGTTGATCCGCTCCCCAAGTGGTGAAAGAGAGGGCACGGAGGATGTTCAGTGCTCTTATACATTTGACCCATAGCTGCTTGATGTGTGGTATAAAGGACAGCTTATGGTCAAAGATAAGTCCCAAAAACTTAGTCTCAGGGACCACAAGCAGCACAACTTCACCGATACAGAGTTCAGGATCAGGGTGAATAACTCATTGGCAGCAAAAGTGCATCAAACGGTTTTAGAGAGTGAGAAATTAAAGCCATCAGCTGTGGCCCACTTCAGTACACGATTGATGGCAGTCTGTAGTTGCCGATCAATACAACTCCTATTCAACATCTGACATGAGATGTGAAAGTCATCGACATAGAGCCCGTTTGCAACAGTGAGAGGGAGTTGTTAAGTGATGGCATTAATTTTTATACTGTAAAGTGTGACATTCAAAACACAGTCCTGAGGGACTCCAATTTCCTGTAGAAAAGAACGGGAAAGTGTAAAACCCACACCACTTGGAATCTCCAGTGCATTAATTTTTTTTTAAATAAAATGGGCAAATGGCCAAGTAACCCATATATATGGAGGTCTCACAAACTATCATACCTCCATGTTGTATCATAACCCTTCTCAACGTGAAAGACTACTGACACAAAATGTTGTCGTTTAAGAAAGGCTTCTCTGATTGATGTTTCAAGTCGAATCAGGTGGTCCATGGTGGAGGGCTGTCATCTGAACTCACACTGGGTGGGCAAGAGGAGGTTGTTTGATTCGAAGAAACAAACAAGACAAGCATTAACCATCCAGTCTAAGGTCTTACAGAGACAGCTTGTCAAAGCAACTGGACGGTAGTTTAAAAAAATCTTGGGATCATTCCCGAGCTTAGAGAAAGGTAGGCCTTGTGCCAGACATCAGGAAAAACATTTTCCTGCCAGATCCAGTTAAAAACAGTGATTTGAGTGCACACTTGTGCAACAGTTCCAGATAAAAGAAAACGATGAGTTAAAAAACTGTGACCAATGTTTTTAGTCTAGTTAGAACAACTTCCTCCTTCCGATCCGTACTGAGGCAAGATGTCCAAAGCCCAATATAGGGTTTTATTTGAAAAAAGCTTGTTGTCACGTTGCTCACTCCAAGTTGACTGCCAGCTGGCACGGAGCTGAGCCTTGAATACAGGACCATAGTCAATATACGGAATAGGCACAGTAGTGATAGTGCCAGAGCAGATAGATTTAGCTGCCGTGTCTGCAAGCTCGTTCCTGCAAATACCAACGTAACCTGGTATCCAGAAAAACTGGATAGAAGTAGATGTTGAAGATAAATGAGCCAGTCGGTTTGGAATATCGGTTAGAACAGGGTATGAACTAACGTGAAGCGATCCCAGGGCCAGTAGAGAAATAAGCAAATCAGTATAAATAATGCAATTAGAGTACTGCTTAGCTTCTATGTGATCCAGGGCAAGAGAAATGGGATACAGTTTGGTAGCGAACACAGAAGTTCAAGAACAGACATATTTCTGGTCCTGGTGGTATCACTTACTGCCATCTCTACCATGATCCTTTACAATTTCTTTATCTACTTGTTTTATACCTTTCTTTTTCTCTTTTTTTTTGCTTTTTTCCCAAGTCCTGGATTTTTCTTTTATCTTTATTCTCATGAAAGCTGGTAAGAATGCATCTGATGTGGTTATTACGTTCATATCAGTCTTACTAGTGTTTTTACTATGTTCTTAGAATATATTCTTTTTGCCTGGCTCCACAAATGCAGTACTGTTTCTTGTTTCCTGATGAAGCTGAATTTTGTCCACATCTCTCCACCATGGATCAATTCCTGAAGTTAAAAGACTCTCTTACCAATAATTTTAACTATCATAAGCCCTTCTATATATTCGTGATGACGAGAAGCACACTTGAAGTAAATATGTATCGTAGGACGACTGGTGTGGGTATTAACACTTTTACGAATAAAGCAGAGAACAATGTTTCAACCTTGTTGGGTCATCTTCAGGTTAACAAAGAGAGAGTTTACGACTGACCGATGTCAAACACATGTCTTGGGGACAAGTATGTAGTTGGGTACGGGATTATAGGGTGCGATGCAATGAGATGTTAGGTTATAAATTAGTATAAGGGTATTCTTTTATATTGGCTTAATTTTGGCTTATTGTACAAGAAGGTTTTCTTTGATTTTGCATTTATTCATATTTGTTTCCCTACTTAGTATTCGGGAGTTTTCTATGTTTATGTTGTGTTTATTTGATTTGCAGTATAGAAAAACGTGTGAATGTGTTTCTTTTTAGTTCTTTGAATCCAGTTTCCATTTTTCTGCTTATTTCTCCAATATAGAAGTCATGGCAGTTAATAACCTAAGAAGATCTAATCGTTGTTTTCTGTTTTATTAGTAAAAGTGTTAATACCCACTTGATTCAGTGTAGCAACATGGTTAATACCCAAACACACTTGATTCAGTGTATCAACATGGTTAATACCCATACCCACTTGATTCAGTATAGCAACATGGTTAATACTCATACCCACTTGATTCAGTGTAGCAACATGGTTAATACCAATACCCACTTGATTCAGTGTAGCAACATGGTTAATACCAATACCCACTTGATTCAGTGTAGCAACATGGTTAATACCAATACCCACTTGATTCAGTGTAGCAACATGGTTAATACCCATACTCACTTGATTGAGTGTAGCATCATGGTTAATACCCATACCCACTTGATTCAGTGTAGCAATATGGTTAATACCAATACCACTTGATTCAGTGTAGTTACATGGTTAATACCAATACCCACTTGATTCAGTGTTGCAAAATGGTTAATACCAATACCCACTTGATTCAGTGTAGCAACATGGTTAATACTCACACCCAATTGATTCGGTGTAGCAACATGGTTAATACCAATGCCACTTGATTCAGTGTAGCAACATGGTTAACACCAATACCACTTGATTCAGTGTTGCAACATGGTTAATACCAATACCCACTTAATTCAGTGTAGCAACATGGTTAATACCCATACCCACTTGATTGAGTGTAGCTACATGGTTAATACCCATACCCACTTGATTCAGTGTAGCAACATGGTTAATACCCATACCCACTTGATTCAGTGTAGCAATATGGTTAATACCAATACCACTTGATTCAGTGTAGCTACATGGTTAATACCAATACCCACTTGATTCAGTGTTGCAACATGGTTAATACCAATACCCACTTGATTAAGTGTAGCAACATGGTTAATACTCACACCCACTTGATTCGGTGTAGCAACATGGTTAATACCCATACTCATTTGATTCAGTGTAGCAACGTGGTTAATACCCATACCTACTTGATTCAGTGTCGCAACGTGGTTAATACCAATACCACTTGATTCAGTGTTGCAACATGGTTAATACTCACACCCACTTGATTCGGTGTAGCAACATGGTTAATACAAATACCCACTTGATTCAGTGTATCAACATGGTTAATACCCATACTCACTTGATTGAGTGTAGCATCATGGTTAATACCCATACCCACTTGATTCAGTGTAGCAACATGGTTAATACCAATACCACTTGATTCAGTGTAGCAACATGGTTAATACCAATACCCACTTGATTCAGTGTTGCAACATGGTTAATACCAATACCCAGTTGATTCAGTGTTGCAACATGGTTAACACCAATACCCACTTGATTCAGTGTAGCAATATGGTTAATACTCACACCCACTTGATTCGGTGTAGCAACATGGTTAATACCCATACCCACTTGATTCAGTGTAGCAACGTGGTTAATACCCATACCTACTTGATTCAGTGTAGCAACATGGCTAACACCAATACCACTTGATTCAGTGTTGCAAAATGGTTAATACCAATACCCACTTGATTCAGTGTATCAACATGGTTAATACCAATACCCACTTGATTCAGTGTTGCAACATGGTTAATACCAATACCCACTTGATTCAGTGAAGCAACATGGTTGATACTCACACCCACTTGATTCAGTGTAGCAACATGATTTGCACTACAAATTTTAACAATTGAACTTCTCAATCCCCTATGTCCACCTCACATCCTCTTTCTTCTGTGGTCGTAGAATTGTTGTACATATTGATGAGATTTTTCTCTCTTCTCTTCACTTTCCATGTTGTTGGTTACCAAGGGTTTGTGCTTTTTCCTCTCTTGCATGTTCTCTGTGTTTCCAATATGCCATGTCTTTGATTTCCTGTTCATTCATACCAATACACTAATGATACTGCTTTGGTTGCCCAGTGTACGATAATGTCTACTCTTAATAAAGTTCTCCAGTCTACAATCAATTCATTTTTAGTTTGATTGCATTTCTGGTGTCTCACCCTCAAAGTACCCAAACATGTGGTATTCTTTTTAGTCGTACATGGCATAAATTCTTACCATGCCATGACCACTCATGATTTGATGCCTGTGTAGACAGTATCTCCATCCAAATTTCTGCTTCAGTGACATATCTCAGTTTCGTCTCTAATAAACATCTCACGTGGAAACCACACCTGTCTACTCTCTCTGAAAATGTCTCAAGCCATTTTTATATGCTCTAGTCTATCAAAAGAACTTTGGGGTTTAAGTGCGCCTCTTTTGTTGTACACGTACAAGACCTACATCTGACCATGTCTGACATATTCCCATATCGCCTGGATTTCCGCTGTTGTAGCTTTTTCGTCTCATAGTTTTGGATGATTATGCTCTTAATGTTAAGTTACCTAGTCCCACCCTGGTCCTATATTTCCTTTCCAGTTTAAGAAGCATTATTTAAACTGATAACTGTTTTAATAAATTACTTTGGTGAACTAAAGTTGGTGTACACTTTGTTCACTACAGAAAATTGGAAATTTAAATATAGGTGAAACTTTGCAATTTTTTTAGGATAATAAATAACATACGAAGGTTCCTCTATCAAAAACAGCATTCCAGGGCACACTTTTCACTATTTCAAATTTATAATAATGTGAAAATTTAAATAGTTTACTCCCTCAACTTGTAATAGGAAGTAAACTATTCGATAAAAACTTTGGGTATCACGACCAATTAAAAAATTAATATAATATTTTATAAATAAAGAGGTCGCCAGTAATTTAACGGTAAGTCTGAATGCTATTACGCTAAAACCAGGATTTCTATTTCCGTGGTAAGCACAACACATGCAACCAATTGTACAGTTTTATGCTTTATAACAAAGAAGCAATTTTTAATTAACCATTAAACCTAGTTAAGGCTCAAAGCAAGAATTAATGCATTAGTTTATTTTTGTTTGTTTTGAAATTTCACGCAAAGTTACACTAAGGATATCTGCGCTAGCCGTCCCTAATTTTCCAGGGTAGAGGGAAGGAAGTTAGTCATCACCACCCACCGCCAAATCTTAGGCTACTCTTTTGTTAACGAATAGTGAGATTGAACGTCGCGTTATAACATCCCTACGGCTGAAGAGACGAGCAACTTTGGTTTCACGAAATTTCGAACCCGCAACCATCAGATTACGAGTCGAACGCCTTAACCACCTGGCCATGTCAGGCGATACGTTTATTACGAGCCATCCTGGAAGTTTAATCACACACACAAAAAAAAAAAAAACACATCTGGAATGTTATCTTGATAAACGTATCTTCAGTAAATGAAAGAAAAAAAATCCAAAGTAATTAACTTTTTGCCGTCTTTCGAATTTATAGTGCACAGCAGAGGGATTTAATATTTTTACCATAAAGTACATAAAGATATAAACAAAACAAAAACAAATGATCTACGCATTACAAACGATTACAGTATTTTGGTTTACTCTTCGAGCGCTTCTTGGTCCCGGGTCTTGGATTTATTTACTTTGTTTTACTCTTGGGGCGCTTCTTGGTTCCGGGTGTTGGATTTCATTACTTTGTTTTATTCTTGGGGCGCTTCTTGGTCCCGGGTCTTGGATTTATTTACTTTGTTTTACTCTTGGGGAGCTTCTTGGTCCCTGATCTTGGATTTTATTACATTGTTTTACTCTTGGAGCGCTTGTTGGTCTCGGGTTTTAGATATCTACTTTCGACGTATTTCCCTTTATTGTTTCTTCCGGCGTATTTACAGGCCCCGCCTCCAGACTCTCCGACGAGGTCAAGCTTGAAAGTCTTTAATGTTTTGAGGGGTTGCTTTTTCTCCTGCCTTAATGTTTGTAGCAGTTTACTGGTGTGTCGCCCAGATATGCGATATAAATCAATTGACTCTAGAAGAGCCCGCTTTTAGTTCTCACTTATTAGGAGACTTGAAAACCTCAGCCTATCTTGACTCTCGTCAATAACAAAATCCGCATTTTGTTGTTTTGTATCGTAAGTTTAAAATTTCCCTCCATAAGAAGTGTAAAAATATGCGATAACCTGAAGCGAATGTTACATTAACTAAGTTAAACAAAGCTCGTGCTAAGCGTGAGTTTTTACTGTTAGTCCTTGGGAGTGAACCTTGTAGGAAATGTTTATAATTATTATTTTATTTATTTGTGTTACCTAATTTAACCATATCTCGCCTAAAAATTCTAAGTTTTGCATTTTTGGTTACCTTTATTATAATAATAATAATAGTGTTTGGTTTGTTTTGAATTTCACGCAAAGCTACACGAAGGCTATCTGCGATAGCCGTTCCTAATTTAGAAGTGTAAGACAAGGGGAAAGGCAACTGGTCATCAAGTCATCACCACCCACCGCCAACTCGTAAGCTACTCTTTTACCAATGTATAGTGGGATTGGTCGTAAATTTATAACGCTCCCACGGCTGAAAGGGCGAGCATGTTTGGTGTGACGGAGATTCGAACCCGTTACCCTCAGATTATGAGTCGAGTACTTTAACAACCTGGCCATGCTGTACTCCCGTTGTTTATGTACCTAATTCATTCTTTGCCATGTTGTACAAATAAACTGTAATAATTCTCGTAATCATTTAATATTAATAAACCATTCTTAGAAATGCAATGTATCATATTCTGATTCACTTTTAATAATTAGTTCATATTCTCTAGTCGACTTAATATGTATTAATTATAATTAACTTCAATTCTGATTTACTTTTAATAATTAGTTCATATTCTCTAGTTAACTTAATATGTATTAATTATAATCAACTTCAAATTTTCTTGAACCCTGTTCAAGGGACGTGAAAAAAAAAAAGTGCGTCAAGGATTTAAACAACCTTAATGTGGGCTTTAAATTAAGATATGTTGTGTATCGAAAAGATATTACTTAATATTTACAAAAATAAATATTCAACTAAGTATTAACTGTTACTGCTAGAGGGAATAGGCAGTGTAACAGTATAATGTTACATTTAATTAGAACCAATATTCAGAGCATTTATTGTAGAAGAAAATAGAAAAACAAAGATGATTTTAAATTTCTTTATATTTTTATTGGTGATATTAACATATCGTTTCGTCCAACTGTTTTAAAGCGTCTTTTTATGTTTATATTATTCATACGACACAAATATATATTTACACAAACGTGTAAAAAGTGTAAAAGTCTTGTACGCGGTTTCTAATTTATTATGATGCACACGCACTGGGAAAGTCACTACCCCTATTTTAAATACCCATTTGGACATGCCCACAATATGTTAAAACAAGTGAAGAACTCTGACTTATAAATCTACGTATTATTCATACGTTCTACATAATATTAACAAAACAGTGTTATAAATATGACTTGATAATACCATTTTGCAATATTTTGTTAAGTTAGAAAAGTAATATAAAAGCAGAGCAAATATTTTTAGCACACCATCTGAAAAGTAGAAAAGCTAATATTATATATTTCAGCGTAAGAAGACAGATTATCATTCTTCGAAAAAAAATTTAAAATATCTTCTTTTGGTTATATAATTTTTTTAATGTTCTGTAATTCAGGACATTTGTTAAAATTAAAATGGAGGTTTAGTATCAAAATGAAATATTAACATAGATGTACAAAGATATACTCTGTTGCGTAAGTGAATAAGCGAAATATGTGGTTGTGACCGTGTACGATACTATACAAGTAATCATTAATGATTAAAAAGAGCCAAAGTGAATATGCGTTCTCAGTATGTTCTGTATTGTGTACATCCATACTAGGATGAACCACGAAATTCGAAACGTTGTTCTGTACTTTGTTTTTCCCATACCAGTCGTCTTGGGAATACAAAATGTATATTGGTTTTACATCTGCTGGTTTTATTACAGCACTCAGAAATCCAACTAAGTACAAAAAGTTGCATCAGACGTAACGATTGTAAATATACTTAATTTATTACTAATATTTTTGTGATCCAATAATACCAACTTGGGGAGCGCGCACACCCGATTCGCTTTCATTTATTCATCAGGATTTATACCAGACTATCTTCAAATTTAAATTATTTTAGGCAGAAGTAAATTACGTGGTCTAATGCCAGTTGAAAGGGTTTGACCTCCTGAATCTAAAGCTGTAATTAAATGTGAAATTCATAAAGGGATGACAGAGCTACGAGTTAAACGTTTGTACTAACTCGGTGCTATTTCTTCAGCAAATGACAAACACTTCAAACCTCCTACAACACTTACATAGTTTGGACAGTAACGTCAATAGGTTTGAGGTCCTAAAACTATACTCTTCAAAACAAGAAACGCAAAACGGATATATATATATTTTTTATTTTAAAGAGAAACATATATATATTAACGTTACAAACTCAGAGTATGTGATGTTACACGTGTTAAGGCACTGATTGTCACACCAAAATGACAATAAAAGTTGTGCACTTTGAAAATGGAGGAAAACATCGGATTTTTCGCCAAAACGCATGCGTGTCCAATAAATTTGTTTGAGAGATCTGCATGTTCTGCAAATGCAACATGTGCAAAATCCCTATGAAAGTGACGGGTTCTCGGTTTCCATAGCTCAGTGTTAAGCCACCGACACGTAACAGTAAAGGGTTGCTAACTGGTTATTGGGAATTTTGGAGAAACAAGTAGAAAAATGGAAACCAGATTAAAAGAACATAAAAAAAGTCACCTTCACACGTTTTCGAACACTGCAAGTCAAATAAACACAACATAACCATAGAAAACACTCAAATACAAAATAAAGAAACAAACGTAAAATTAAAGAAGCCTTACTTATACAACAACTTAAACCCAAAATAAACCAATATAAAGGAACGCCTTTATACCTATATTAATATAATAAAATAAATAAATTATATATTCAAACATCTAATACCGCCCTCTACATTCCGACACTCAGTTACACAACCCCTTTCAAACATGTGGTCAGCTTCCGGTCAGTTATCTCTTTATTTGTGAACCTGACGATGACCGAAGAAGGTCGAAACGTTGTTCGCTCTTCTATGTAAAATATTTTCTCAACCCAAACGAGCCGTTTTTGTATATAAATTTCTCAACAAGTGGGTTTCTCGACATCACTGAAAGCTACAAATGCAAATGGTAGACAGCTATTACAATTATTACATAGCCTTCCTAAACGACGACACACCGAAACATACTTCGTTTTGGTCGAACAACAGTGATATGTTAAATTTATGCCTAATCTCATACAACATGAGCCAAAAATTAGTTATATTTAATGTGAGAAAAGATGTTGATAGTGAGCACCGACTGAGCTGGTGTGTCTATAATCTCACCCCCTATAAAAAATAAGAAATATAGAAAATTTTAATTATAAAAAAGCAAATTGCTAAGAATGTCAAAAAATGACAGACAATCTACTGCCCATAAAAAACTGTTAAAATATTGGAAAACAAATCGGAAATCGGTAAATACTGTCAAATAATCACGGAGTGTCATCAAAAAGCGGCCAAACAACGAATACCTCTACAACAATTCACAACCAAACTAAGAAGAAAATGTAAGGAAACAAGAGACATAAAAACACAAATAAGCACAATAATAAATAAAATTCGAACAGAAGTTAAACTATTAAAACAAGAAAAATTGGACATTTTCTGTTTCCAGCTAAATAATAAAACAGATCCGAAACAATGCTGGTCACACAATAAAAGACGTACAAACGGAGATTGTGCAATAAGAAGATGCCCAACACTGGAATATTATTACACCATAGCGCACACAAACGAAGAGAAAGCAGAAGCCTTCAAACACATAATGACCCAGACACGAATACTTTTACAACAAAGTAAACAACACAGAAGTATTGGAACCACTCTTTCTGGTCAACATAAATGACAGAAACATCAACGCCCCAAATACGATGTTAACAAAAACAATTCCTTTACAAGAACTTATAGAAGCAATAAAAAAGACAAAAACAAAACTCCAAGAGAAGATGGTATACGAGACATCCCCCTTTAAAACGGCACTCCGAAATTATTTGAACATTTAACAGCAATTTCTAACTTATCATTAAATTCTGAATATATCTCAATTTCTTGGAAGCATGCAAATGTATTACTATCCCATAAAGAAGAAAATCTAGCCAATAAACCAAACAGTTGCCGACCAATTAGCCTGACCAGCTGCAAAGGCAAAAGTCTCGAGCGTGTAATCAGTAATACTCTCCACATTCCTGGAGATAACATCAAAATTACCAGAAGCAAAAAATGGTTTCAGAAAATTTAGAAAAACAACAGATCATTTAATCAGACTAACTGAATCCATAGTAGACAGTTTTAATAAAAGAGATTGCACTATTGCATGCTTTCTCGATATTGAGAAAGCTTTCGACACTATGGCATAATGGTCGACGGTTCCGTATGTATGAAATGGGACTACCGTGAGGAATTATACGCTGGCTCTCAAACTTTTTGGAAAACGGAAAATGTAGAGTAAATGTTGAGGGAACTTTAGAGCTATTTACTCCAAAGGCAGGCGTCTCTCAGAAAGGGGTGGTTAGCCCTATCCTTTTCATCATGTATGTGAACAATATGCTTCTGAAAGATTCAAATTCATCACAGTTCACTGCAGTTTGGAAAAGTGCACACACATCAACAATAGCAGCTGGAAATATACAATCCCAAGTGAACAGAATAAGTGAATGTTGTCAAAAATATAGAATTAAAATAAACATAACTAAAACAAAACTAGTGGTTTTCACAAAATTAACCAAATACAAAAAAACAACAACTTGAGATTTATTTCAATGGAACTCTCTTTCAGACTGCTACATGCGCAAAATTGCTAGGACTAACAATTGATTCAAAATTAACACGGATAAATCACCTAAATAATATTAAAACTAAAATCTGGCGAAGAACGAACTATGCTAGGAGTCTAATTGGCAATAACAGTGGAGTAACAGAAGACAATATATTAAAAATATATAAAACATACATCCGACCTGTAATTGACTGTGCAACCACAGCATGGATAAATACAACAAAAAACAACAACTAGTACGAAACAAACTACAAACAATACAAAACACATTACTGACAACAGCATATGAAGTCCCTTAAACTACTTCTGAATTCATGCACAAATACTCAAACATAGAAACAATAGCAAATAGACTCCTACATGGCACAATAAATTATTTCGACAAAAATTGGAGAAAATATAAATTGGTGTGTGAACTGGGCAGATGCTGCATACATGATTAGGATAGTCCCAAACACATTTCCCCAGTATACATATATAATGTTAAAAAAGACCACCAGGATATTAGACCACACAATAGTTTAGCACTTAACTAATAAATTTTAAAGAGTATTAATGTAAATGTTTTCCAGGTAAGCCTATCTAATGAAAGTGCAAAATATTATGGAACTTTCAAGAAAAGTACTATATTTGCACGAAATGTATATGTGGATAATACACGGACATTGCCCTGATAGGGGCTTCAATAAGTGCGGTTTACTCTAGTCCTCATGTAATATTTATACACACATTTACCTGTAGCGCACACCAAAGAAATAGAAAAACACGCTGTAGCCACTTTCATATCTAAGCCTGCAGTGTGGCAGTTTAAACTGTTAAAATGAGTAAGAAAAAAATTCATTTAGTACATAAATTATTTACACAAAAACACAACTCACAGTTGACAATGAAAATAAATACACAACAGAGTTTTTATATGTTAACATCCCATGAACCCTGGCCCGCATGGCCAAGCGTGTTAAGGTGTGCGATTCGTAATCTGAGGGTGGCGGATTCGCATCCCCGTCGCGCCAAACATGCTCGCTCTTTCAGCCATAGGGGCGTTATAATGTGACGGTAATTCCCACTATTCATTGGTAAAAGAATAGGCCAAGAGTTGGCGGTGGGTGGTGATGATTAGCTGCCTTCCCTGTAGTCTTACACTACTAAATTAGGGACGGTTGGCACAGATAGCCCTCGGGTAGCTTTGTGCGAAATTCAAAAACAAAACAAACCCATGAATCCCCTCAAGGATGCATTTATAAAATTCATAGAAGAGTTTGTGTTTTTCTTATAATGAAGCCACATTGAACTATCTGCCAAGACCACCGAGGGGAATTGAACCTCTGATTTTAGCGCTGTAAATTCGTAGACTTACCGCTATACCAGAGGGAGACATACAAAGAAGAACAAAGCGAAAATTACAAAAATATCTTTTAACACACAACGTCAACGAAGAAGTTGCAAACTTAAATCAATCATTTACTGAAGTACAAATGTTTGAACAATGATATAACTAACGCATCCGGCAAGAAAATTACCAAGCCTTTTAGGGACATTATCTGAACACAGGGTTAAAGCACACATTATACCGTTTTGACATAAATGTGCTGAATAACTTTTCTTGGTCATGAATGACTTTGAAAATCAAGTGCTTTAGCGAATCACCGAAATAGTTGGTTTAGACAAAAGAAATGTCAAGTGATATAATACTACCTGTGAATTTTGTACTCACACTAGCTGTGTGTTTAATTATTATAGTTTAGATGAAATTTTATGAAGGCGAAAATACAATTATGAGACATAAAATAATCTAGCGTTTGCAAGAAATATTTTAGATGTTTTATTGAAAAAATTAAATCTTTGTGGTTACACAATTTACTGCTGTTGTGAAGGTGTTTTATGGTATTTACATGTATTGCCATCTAGTGAATTAATACATCTTTTTCATGTCATTATATAGGAAAGCTGTGACGGAAAAGAATAGCAAGAAACGTCTAGCAATTTCAAAATACAATAATATTAAGCCAGTCGCTTTTTGTTTACGGTACTATCTAACAGTTACATAAAAAGGAAAAAAATTAAATAATATTTTCGCAATAAAATGTTTCATTAACAGAAAATTTGTAAACTGGCATTCATTGCACTCGCAAGGCTACATGTTTAATGCTTATGAGAAAAAGCAAACCAGTGTGTTCGTATAGTTGAAACTAGAACATGCTAAGTGCTTTGGCTAATAAACATTCACGTTTATCACTGTTTCCACTGCTAAACATTTAAAAGATATATTTTCATTCTTGAATCTTACTAATATTATTAATTTCTACTAATTTTTAAGAGATAAAAGACCTCTCTCTACCACATATCTTACTTTTAATGTAATCGATGTTATTTCCCACTTAAAGCATTCCACATACTCACTCTCACTTGCCACGACTAAAGAAAATGAATAATTACAACTTGTCAAACGAACATTCAAACAACATTTATTGTGTAAAAAGATCAAATAGCCTAAACAGGCTGATGTTATATATAATTTGTCAGAACGATACAAAAACTAGTTTTATTAACAATGTTGTTAATAACATTTCTAACATAAATACCAGTCCTTGTTATCAGCAGTATTGTTACAAATATATCCCACACAAACATCAGTCCCAATATTACCAGTAGTGCTGTTGTTAAAATATCCTACATAAACATCAGTCTCAACGTTATTAGTAGTACTGTTAACATGTCCTTCATAAACATCAGTCCTAATGTTATCAGTTGTATTGTTACTAAAGTCCTACATGAACATCAGTCCCAATATTACCAGTAGTATTGTTATTAATATGTCCTACATGAACATCAGTCCCAATATTATCAGTAGTATTGTTATTAATATGTCCTACATGAACATCAGTCCCAATATTACCAGTAGTATTGTTATTAATATGTCCTACATAAACATCAGTCCCAATATTACCAGTAGTATTGTTATTAATATGTCCTACATGAACATCAGTCCCAATATTATCAGTAGTATTGTTATTAATATGTCCTACATGAACATCAGTCCCAATATTACCAGTAGTATTGTTATTAATATGTCCTACATAAACATCAGTCCCAATATTACCAGTAGTATTGTTATTAATATGTCCTACATAAACATCAATCCCAATATTACCAGTAGTATTGTTATTAATATGTCCTACATGAACATCAGTCCCAATATTACCAGTTGTATTGTTATTAATATGTCCTACATGATCATCAATCCCAATATTACCAGTAGTATTGTTATTAATGTCCTACATGAACATCAGTCCCAATATTACCAGTAGTATTGTTATTAATATGTCCTACATGAACATCAGTCCCAATATTATCAGTAGTATTGTTATTAATATGTCCTACATGAACATCAGTCCCAATATTACCAGTAGTATTGTTATTAATATGTCCTACATAAACATCAGTCCCAATATTACCAGTAGTATTGTTATTAATATGTCCTACATAAACATCAATCCCAATATTACCAGTAGTATTGTTATTAATATGTCCTACATGAACATCAGTCCCAATATTACCAGTTGTATTGTTATTAATATGTCCTACATGATCATCAATCCCAATATTACCAGTAGTATTGTTATTAATGTCCTACATGAACATCAGTCCCAATATTACCAGTAGTATTGTTATTAATATGTCCTACATGAACATCAGGCACAATATTACCAGTAGTATTGTTATTAATATGTCCTACATGAACATCAGTCTAAATGTTATCAATATTATTGTTAACATATCCTACATAATTATTAGTGGTATTGTTACTGACATGTTCTGCATAAACATTAGTACTAGTGCTATTTATTTTGCATTTATCACCTTTGTTGGTTTTTATCGCATTTTATGTCTACCTTATTGTCATGAAATATCCAAAATTTAATCTTAGAAATCACTTTTCTCAAACGTTCAGTAATAAAGGGGAAAAAAAACTATATTATCTGTAGGTTTGTAGTCCAGCACAAAGCTATACAATGGGCTAAATGTGCTCTGTTCACCACGGGTATTGAAACCCAGTTTTAGGACTAACACTGCAGATATGGTGCTCTGTTCACCTCGGGTATCGAAACACAGTTTTAGTACTAACACTGCAAATATGGTGCTGTACCACTAGGGGGACTATACTAACTAAGGCAGTGTAAGAAGTTAATTAACATATATTAAGCCTTGGCATTAAGTTCAATCAAGAGAAATGATTCTTCTTTAATTTATTTATTTCTCACTTCATTTATTTTATTGACTTTGTTGTCATTGGACTAATCTTAGTATTGCCAGGAATTGTTCAAAAGATAAGCTAACATGATCATTATATTTGTTTGTTTCCATTGAACTTTAAGTAGAGTATAAAGCAATGCAGTGTTCATGAGTTAAAGTAAGAAAATAAAAAAATATTAAGATGGAATATTGAAGTAAAATGAAAAAAAAAACATGTAAATCCTTAACATTAAAATTACAATGATAAAATTAGAATAACTGTACTTTTATATTCAGTAAAAATCAAAAGCATCTTTGTTTGTTTTATTCATTTCTAATTTAATATTTTGAATTTATTTCATTTGTTCATTTTTATCACACTTTTAATGTATAGTGCGATGTTGTCCTAAAGTTAAAATTAAGGACAAAATTAAAAATGGAGGGAGTTACTAAAATAAAGACATAATATTACAAAAAAAGAAAAAACTTTTTTTACAGACATTATCTTATGATAATTCTAGAAACATACTTGTGTCTGTGATTTATTCATTTATAACTTCCTAAAATTTGCACTTGCTACACTTATTTATTTTCATTAAACTTTTAACATTCTGGGTCAGCATGAGATTTATTAGTAAATTTTGGCTGTTCTATCCTCTAAACTAAACAGCTTTAAAAAAAAATAAGGCAGCCCTAATCATACATATCTAGTTTTCTCACACTCAAAATTTACTGCCTCTACAACATTAATGGAAAATGGGTTTTAATTATAATTAGTGCAAGATAATGCATGTGAGTTATCATAATTTGAATAGGAATAACCTTAACAGTGTGATAAAAGAAAATCATCTTGGTGTAATAGTCAGTTAGTCTCTAAAACTAGTCAAGTAATGTGTTGTTGCTAGTGGTAGAGCAAACAGGAATTGAGGTTGTATCTACTGAAATATTGATTACAAGTCTAAAGAGTTTATAATCTCATTGTACAGATCAGACTGGTTAGGTGACATTTGGAATATTGTGTTCACTCTTGGGCTCCTCACCTTATGAAATATATTAAAATGTTGAAAAGGGTTCAAAGAAGGGTTATCAGAATGGTGCCTGAAATCCCTCAAATTGTTTTTTCTCAAGAAAAATAAAAGTTTGGAAGAGAGCTGAATGTGGTGTTTATTAAAAGATTACAGAAATTGTTAGAATGGAGGGTGTAGGACCCTTAAAGGATGATAAAAGAAGACTTGTATCCAATGATTATAAGATGGCTAAGTTATTAATTTTGCTTTTTCTTCAATTTTTACTAAAGAAAATTTAAACAGTATTCCACATCTTGAACAATTAATAAATAGAAATGAGATCAAATAAAGTGACTGCATTAATTCTGAGCTGGTTAAGGAAAAATTTGGAAGTTTTAAAAACTATAAGGCTCTTGGACCAGGTATTTCCTCAAAGGTTTTGATGGAGGTTAAAAATTGGATATATGAGCCATGTATTGATTGGCCTACAAAACTATACTACTTCGGTTACGGTACGTTACTGTATAATATACACTTGCATATTACTATTTATTCATTAATCTTTATAGTTTAGTTATATTTCTTAAAACATGGGAAGTAATTGAGAAATACGTTGATTTTAAGGGCTCCATGAAGCATAGTTTGAAAAACCACGAGTATCACACAATCTTTCAGTTTGTTTTTATCACTGTTAGTAAACTGTGTATACCTTTCAACTTTAAATGTTTATCAAAAGCATCTATTTATGTACTTTAATCTAATCATAAAACAGTTGTGGTTCTCTCCATTTTTATATTTAATATAATATATATAAATGTATATATAAAATGTGAAAGTCGTATGTACAGAATAAATCTACAGACGACAAAAAAAATTTGTCACATTTAAAACTTGTTGCTCTGAGATTTACACCGACAAAAAGTCATAACCTGATCGCGAGAAACAACCCTTTATTTATAATCTAGGTACAATTTGTTTGCTAGATTTAAAGGATAAATTTTGGTTTTCATCACTCAACTTTTAACATCTTCTGAGTTTTCCCACTGCTACCCCTCATTATCAGTTTTATTTTTATGCCATTGTACTTCTATTTTGCTTACTTATATTAAAACAATTGATTCAAGAGTATCGTTACACTCGAAACCAATACAAACTGTGAAGAAAGACAACAATAAAGTTTAACCACAATATTACTCAACATTTGCGTATAGTAACTTTGGAGACCAGACGTTAAAATAAAAGCCGAACTTGGAGAAGAAAGAACAAAATTAAATAGCAAAAAATTATTCACCTCACATTCCCACGTATTTCGACCAGTGCAATTTGTTGGTATAAAGCTTTGTACATATATTTTAAATGCATATTCACATAAGATCATTCTATAAATCTGAATTAAAGTATTGAAATAAGAAACAAAAGTAAAACAACTAGTAACATTCACTTTACTCTGCAACCTGTGAGAGTAATTAATTACTAATTAGTAATTAGGGTTAGCAAATGTTGGTCTGTTTTAGATAGCGTCATACTGAAAATTTTGAAAAAAGGGACTATTTACTAAGTAAAAAAAAGATTATTTTTACGGCAAATACAGCAGGGGAAAGTGTTGGGACTGTGTTGAAGATGAAGAAATACTTTGATATAACAGAAAGGGACAAAGATAAAGTTTTCAATATTTTACAGATTCTATCTTCAGTATTCAAAGCAAAATAAAAATATATAATTTCTAACTAACTAAATAAAATACACTGCTGAAATAACAATAATTTAAACAAAACTAAAATACATAGAAAGTAAATTACTGACAATAAAAAATGCTGAATATATTTTAAAATGTGCTGTTTTAATGAAGACTACATGATATTCGGTGTAAGTTAAAGTTGTTTGATGTGAATGGTTTCTTTAAGTACTATATCCAGATCAGTGTTATCCCTACAAAGAATACTTATATTTTAACGTTCGTGTTCTGTTTCTTCGCTATTTTGCTTTATAAACGAAAAGCATGAATTACTCAACTTTTCTGACTATTTTCACGTACAATCCAATGTTTTATTAACTCGTACTACCAGATGGCGTTCGATTTTTTTTTAATACAACAGGCTTTTCCGTCTTCACTCGTAAAATATGGACAAGTCATGAATAAAGATAAATTCGGATGTTGTTAGTCAGGAAAAATTCCATGCGTAATATGGTGTTAAAACTAATCTGGAACTATAACATAATTTGTGAGTTATAAAAAGTAATAACCTATAACCGTATTATTCTGTGCTTTTTGTTTTTTAATCTATCTTTCTAACTGCTTTTTCTTTATCATACCCCGATTTGGGAGCACATTTCAAATGTTGGGTGCACAACCCACGTATCAAATTTTAAACTTTAAGTGAAACGTAATTCTAAATGTGTACTAACAGTTTTACTCAGAAATACTTTACTCTTTAGTTTTGTAACATTCATTCAGTGCATGTCACAAAGATGAATTCAAATTATTCCAGACTTTCATGTTTGTTAACATGTAAACTTTCACGAGTTTCTCCAGTAGACAATCTACATACTGTGTTTTTAACTCCTAATTTCAAATGCTATGATTGTATTTGTTAACTAATTTTCATTTCTTCACGTACTAATTACTCATGTCTCGTTTTTGAACAATTTTCCTCGTGGTTTACTTACTACAATCTTTTTATTTTACTCTTGTATGATATTACAGAATGGATCTACACAACAACCAACAAAGGCCGGCTTTGAAAGTAGCTGTAGACAATATTTAAATGTGATTGGACAGAGAACATTATGTACTACTTATTTTATATATATCATGAACAGTGGTGTCTGTCCATCAATTTATCTCTGTCTTCTGTTTATGGTGGCCTTTTCTCGCGTTGAGTTTGAAAAAGCGGACGAAGTGAAAGTTCAACATTAACTGTTTAAATAACGAAAGAACAGGTACGAATAATGTTGGTAACAAACATGATATTCTACACTAAGTTGTTATGAATTAATAATACTGTCATTCACATATCAACATGTGACGTAACGGTATGTTATTGTTGAGGGGTTCTTAACAGAACACTTATAGAAATGTGGAACATCAAACAGAAAACCAAAACCCATTTAATACACGGACTCTGGAGTGTCACACAGTCTTACAGTTTGTTTTTATCACTGCCAGTAAATTATGTATCCTTTGAACTTTAAATGTTTGTTTTTTTGTAGCGTCTATTTGTGTACTTTAATCATAAAACATTTTGTGGTTCTCTCTATTTTTATATTTCATATAATACAAATACATAATACAGTGAAACCTGTCTAAGCCGGAAATATCAAAATTTTACAGCATGATCTTAAGATTTCTCTCATAAAAGCCCTCTATATGGCGGAACCTGAATAACACGGACGGAAAACTATATTCCGCCTATCTCATTTCTCAACAAGTAGAATTAGAACCTGAGTAAGGCAGAAAAAATGTTTTTAATTAAATACTAATTTCTTATTTAATTAATAATTGTCGGACAATTTGTTACAGTAAGTATGGGTTAAATATATTCTATTATTTAAACAAATATAAATTCGGATATCTTTTGTCAGAAGAAATCCCAGGTGGATGATATGAGGGTTCAAACTAATTTGGAAGTAAAACATAATTTGTGAGTTGTTAAAAGTCAGTTACCTGTCACTGTATTGCTCTGTTTGTTTGTTGTTTTTAACCTGTGCTCTTTTAACTTACCGGTTGTTGTTTTTTGTGTTACTACGACATGAAACTTTCAAATGTTGAGTGTACACCCACATATCAAGGTTTAAATTTTAAGTAAAACGTAATTCTAAATTTGTAGAAATACTTTTATTCCAAAATAATGTATAATTTATCACTTTGTAACTTTCAATCAGTTAATTGTCACAAAGAAAAATGAGAAACCAGTCCAGTTTGTTTTTTGAATTTCGCGCAAAACTACTGGAGGGCTTTGTACGCTAACCGTCCAATTTAGCGGTGTAAAATCAGAGGGAAGGCAGTTAGTCATCACTACTCACCGCCAACTCTTGGGCTACTATTTTACTAACGAATAGTGGGATTGACCGATACATTATAATGCCCCCATGGCTGAAAGGGCGAGCATGTTTGGTGCGACCGGGATTCGAACCCGCGACCCTCAGATTACGAGTCGAACGCCTTAACTCACTTGGCCATGCCGGGCCATCCTTTTATGTTTGTTTACATGTTAACTCTGACGAGTTTCTCCAGTAGACAATCTACCTATTGTTTTTTAACTCCTTATCCCAATTCCTATGATTGTATTGGTTAACTAACTGTCATTTCTTCACATACTAATTACTCATGTCTCGTTTATCGTACAATTTTTTTAATTACTACAACTTTTTATTTTACCCTCTTATGATGTTACAGAATTCGAAATGAACAACTAACAACGAAGGTCGGCTTTGAAAGTGAATGTAGACAACATTTGAATGTAATTGGACAGAGAACATGATCTACTACTTATTTTATAAATATCATGAGCAATGGTGTCTGTCCATCCATTCGTCTGTCTTTATGACAGCTACTTCTCACACTGAATTTGAAAATCTGTGGATGAAGTCAAAGTTCATCATTAACTATTTAAATAACAGGTATCAGTAATGTTGACAACAAACAGGATATTCTACACTCACTTGTTATGAATTAATAACACTGTGATTCAGATTTTGCACTGTGATATAACGGTATGTTATTAGTGAGTGGCTCTTAGTAGAACACTTTCTATACAAACATCAAACACAGAAAACCAAAATCTCTTTAACACACTAACTTTACTTATATTTTTATTCTAACTTATAGTTATTCTTACTTTTATTGTCTGAATTTAGTGACTTTGGAATATTTGTGGCATGTTTGGAAAGCTGACCAATTGAGTTCAGTTCAGCTGCTCAGCACACAGTTATCCTGTCTGTTCCTGACCCTTCACTCTATACCTCCTTACCTTTTGTCTCACCAGAACACTACAAATATGAGTTTTTAGTAACCAGAAGTCCCACTAGAGAACGAGAAACATGAGTTATAAGAAACAAGAAGTCTCACTAGAACACAACAAATATGAGTTTTCAGCAACGAGAATTCTCAGCAGCATGATAAAACAGTCAGTGAAATTGAAGACCAAGAGTGTCGAAAGAGTAAGTGAAATTGAAGACCAACAGTGTTGAAACAGTAACTCAAACTGAAGAACAATAGTGTTCAAACAGAAGTGAAAGTTCTGAAAAACCAACAATATGAAAACAGTCAGTTAAACTTGAAGATGAACACTGTTGAAATAGTCCGTGAAAGTGAAGCCCAATAGTATTGAAAGTGTTGACCAAAAGTGTAAAAACAGACAGTGGAAGTGAAAACCAATAGCGTTGAAACAGAAGTGGAAGTTAAGACCAACACTGCTGAAACAGACCGTGAAAGTGATGACGTACTCTACTGAAACAGTCAATGAAAGTGAAGACCAGTAATGTTAACATGTAAAGTGAAAGTGAAGATGAACACTGTTGAAACAGCCAATGAAAGTGAAGACCAACAGTGTGAAAACAATGACTGAAACTGAGGATTAGTAGTATTGAAATAGAAGTGAAAGAGAAGACCAACAATGTGACAAGAGATTGATACTAAGAACCGTTAGTGTTGAAACAGTCAGTTGAAGTAGGATTGAAACAGACAGTTAAATAAAATTCCAACAGTGTTGAAACAGCCAGTGAAACTACAGTCTGGTAGTAAAGTTGAAGACCAACACTGTTGAAACAGAAGTGAAAGTGTAGACCAACAGTGTGGAAACAGTCAGTTGAATTCAAGAACAATAGTATTGAAACGGAAGCTGAAGTGAAGACGAAAAACATGAAAACAGTCAAATCCAACACCAAGTGTTAAACAGACATTGAAATTGAAGACCAACAGTATTGAGACAGTCAGTGAAACTCAAGACGAACAGTGTTGAAACAGATGTAAAAGTGAAGATCGTCAGTGATAGTAAAACTGAAGACAAGTACTACTGAAACACACAGTAAAATTAAATACCAAGAGTGTTGCAAGAGCCAGTGAAACTGCAGACCAATAGTGTTAAACAGTGAAGTTGAAGACAAACAGTGTTGAAACAGTTAGTGAAAGTGAAGACAAATAGTGTTGAAACAATCAGTGAACTTGATGATCAACTGAGTTGAAACAGTGAAACTGAAGAACAACAGTGTTTAAAGAGATGGTGAAACTGTTGGAACAGACAGTAAAAGTGAAGACCAACAGGGTGAAAAGAGTCAGTGGAATTCAAGACCAATTGTGTTGAAATGAAAGTTAATGTGAAAACCAAGATTGTGAAATGAGACAGTGAAACTGAAGACAAATAGTGTTGATACAGTCAGTGAAATTGAAAACCAACAGTGTTGGAACAGTCAGTGAAAGTGAAGACCAATAGTGTTAAAACAGCCAGTGAAATTGAAGCCCAGTAGTGTTAAAATTGAGAGTGAAAGTGAAGACCAACAGTGTTGAAACAGAGAGTGAAATTTAAGTCCATTAGTGTTAAAAACTTAGCTCAATTGAATATCATCACTTTTCAAACAGTCAATGAAATTGAAGACCAATAGTGTTGAAAGAGACACTGAAATTGAAGACATACACTGTTGAAACAAACAGTCAAATTAAAGACCAACTCTGTACAAAAACTGAGACTGAAACTGAAAAACAACACTGCTGAAACTGACGGTGAAATTGAAGACCTACACTGTTGTAACTTTCAGTGAAATCGAAGGCCAACACTTTTGAAACAGACCATAAAATTGAAGACCAACACTACTGAAACAATCACTGAAAGTGAAAACCAGTAGTGTTAAAATGTAGAGGGAGGTTGAAGATCAAGACTGTTGAAACAAACTGAAAGTTGAGACTACATTGTTGAAACAGAGTGAAATTGAAGACCATTAGTGTTGACACAGGCAGTTAAATTGAAGATCAACAATTTTGAAATAGCCAGTGAAAGTGAAGACCAACACTGTGAAAAAAGTCAGTGCAAGTCAAGACCAGTAGTGTTAAAATGTAGAGTAAAAGTGAAGACAAATGCTGTTGAGGCAGACAATCAAATTAGAGACCAATGCCATTCAAACAGACAGTGAAACTGAAAACCAAGTGTTAAAATGTTGAGTGAAATTGAAGTTCAGCACTGTTGAAACAGACTGAAAATTAAGACTACACTGTTGAAACAGACAGTGAAATTGAAGATCAACAATGTTGAAACAGCCAGTGAAAGTGAAGACCATTAGTGTTGAAACAGTCAGTGAAAGTGAAGATCAACAGTGTGAAAACAAGTAAACTCCAAAAGTGATAAAAGGGACAGTGAAATTGAAGACCAACATAGAAACTGACAAAGAAAATATAAATAACAATATTGTTCTTTTTGTGTGTTTTATTTGAAACATTACAGAACTGTAAATATGAATAACAATACTATACTTTTTGTGCTTTATTTGGAACATTAAAGAACTGTAAAATAAACTGTTCTTGTTGTGTTTTATTTAAAATAATACAGAACTGTAGATATAAAGAACCAAACTGTACTATTGTGCATTTTATTTGAAACATTACAGAACTATAAATCCAAATAACTATGCTGGATTTTTTTGTGTAATTTATTTGAAACACTAAAGAACTGTAAATACAAATAACCACACTATAATTGTTGGGTGGTAAATTTTAAACATTACAGAAGTATAAATATAAATAACCACACTGTACTTGTTGTGTATTTTACTTAAAATATTACAGAACTGTAAATATAAATTACAACACACTATACTTGTGTGTTTTATTTGATACATTATACAACTGTTTTCCTTGGATTGATAAAAATTTGTCTTTAAAAATATTCCACATCTGATTAACTGTCCAATTCACGACAGACAATCATTGTGGTGTCCCTTCAAAATGTTCTTGTTTGCAATTTGTAAACAAAATATTATTATTCCTTATCTGCATATGCAGGAAATCATAAAACCTAATAAAGGAATGATCACTTACTCCCAGATAGTATCCGAAATTTGAACCCTCTTGATTATTTCTACAGTTAAAGTTAACAATAAATCTAAACTAGCAGTTTCTAGTGTGTTTCTTGACTAACTGGTAAAGAAAGCCTTCATAAACAGTCCTTACTCTCTCATATTTTGACTTTAGCATTTTCCAATCGAAATAACCAAAATTAAAATCATCGATACCTACTGTTTTGTTCAATAGGTACAAATCTAGAGACAGATCACTACTTGCAGTGGTAAGTTAACTGTGCTATTCATTACCAACAATACTGTAGATAGATCACTTACTCCATGTGAAGTGGAATATTTTGTTCAGTAGAAACTAGTGAAGAGAGATATTACTACTTGTAGTGATAAGTTAACAATTTTGTTCACTAGGAATGAACCTAGATACAGATCATTATTTTAAGTGGTAAGTCAACTATTTTGTTCAGTAGCAATGCATCACAAGAGAGACCATTAATTGGGGTAGAAAGTCAGTCACTTTGTGTATTACTTACAAAGCTGGAGATAGATCATTACTTACAGTGGAAAGTCACTAGTTTTGCTGAGAAGGAATGAGCCTGGAGACAGATGACTATCTGGAATGGAAAGTAAACTATTTGTGGAGAAGCATCGTGGTTGGAGATAGATCATTACTTGAAGTGGAAATTCAACTATTTTGTTCAAAAGTAACAATGGTGGAGATAGATAACTACCTGCAGCAGTAGGTCAACTATTTTGTTTAGAAGTAATGAGTCTATAGAGAGATCATTACCTGCAGTGTTAGGTCAACTTTTTTTTGTTTCTTCAGAAGGAAAAATTCTGGAGACAAATCCCTACCTGCAGTGGTAAATCAACTATTTTGTTCAGAAGTAATAGAACTGGAAAAAGATAAATAACAAGTGTGGAGATAGATCATCACTTCAAGTGGAAATACAACTATTTTGTTTAGAAGGAACAGTTTCTAGAATGGTCATTAGTTCCAATGAAAAATCAAGTGTTTTGTTAAGAAGGAATAAGTCTGGTGAGAAATCACTATCTGCTACAGTAAATCAAGTGTTTTGTTGAGAAGGAATAAGTCTGGTGAGAAATCACTATCTGCTACAGTAAATCAAGTGTTTTGTTAAGAAGGAATAAGTCTGGAAAGAAATCATTATCTGCTAGAGTAAATCAAGTGTTTTGTTAAGAAGGAATAAGTCTGGAGAGAAATCAATATCTGCAACAGTAAATCAAGTGTTTTGTTAAGAAGGAATAAGTATGGAGAGAAATCACTATCTGCTACAGTAAATCAAGTGTTTTGTTAAGAAGGAATAAGTCTGGAGAGAAATCATTATCTGCTACAGTAAATCAACTGATTTGTTAAGAAGGAATAAGTCTGGAGAGAAATCACTGTCTGCTACAGTAAATCAAGTGTTTTGTTAAGAAGGAATAAGTCTGGAGAGAAATCATTATCTGCAACAGTAAATCAAGTGTTTTGTTGAGAAGGAATAAGTCTGGTGAGAAATCACTATCTGCTACAGTAAATCAAGTGTTTTGTTAAGAAGGAATAAGTCTGGAAAGAAATCATTATCTGCTAGAGTAAATCAAGTGTTTTGTTAAGAAGGAATAAGTCTGGAGAGAAATCAATATCTGCAACAGTAAATCAAGTGTTTTGTTAAGAAGGAATAAGTATGGAGAGAAATCACTATCTGCTACAGTAAATCAAGTGTTTTGTTAAGAAGGAATAAGTCTGGAGAGAAATCATTATCTGCTACAGTAAATCAACTGATTTGTTAAGAAGGAATAAGTCTGGAGAGAAATCACTGTCTGCTACAGTAAATCAAGTGTTTTGTTAAGAAGGAATAAGTCTGGAGAGAAATCATTATCTGCAACAGTAAATCAAGTGTTTTGTTGAGAAGGAATAAGTCTGGTGAGAAATCACTATCTGCTACAGTAAATCAAGTGTTTTGTTAAGAAGGAATAAGTCTGGAAAGAAATCATTATCTGCTAGAGTAAATCAAGTGTTTTGTTAAGAAGGAATAAGTCTGGAGAGAAATCATTATCTGCAACAGTAAATCAAGTGTTTTGTTGAGAAGGAATAAGTCTGGTGAGAAATCACTATCTGCTACAGTAAATCAAGTGTTTTGTTAAGAAGGAATAAGTCTGGAGAGAAATCAATATCTGCTACAGTAAATCAAGTGTTTTGTTAAGAAGGAATAAGTCTGGAGAGAAATCACTATCTGCTACAGTAAATCAAGTGTTTTGTTAAGAAGGAATAAGTCTGGAGAGAAATCATTATCTGCTACAGTAAATCAACTGATTTGTTAAGAAGGAATAAGTCTGGAGAGAAATCACTGTCTGCTACAGTAAATCAAGTGTTTTGTTAAGAAGGAATAAGTCTGGAGAGAAATCATTATCTGCAACAGTAAATCAAGTGTTTTGTTGAGAAGGAATAAGTCTGGTGAGAAATCACTATCTGCTACAGTAAATCAAGTGTTTTGTTAAGAAGGAATAAGTCTGGAAAGAAATCATTATCTGCTAGAGTAAATCAAGTGTTTTGTTAAGAAGGAATAAGTCTGGAGAGAAATCAATATCTGCAACAGTAAATCAAGTGTTTTGTTAAGAAGGAATAAGTCTGGAGAGAAATCAATATCTGCAACAGTAAATCAACTGTTTTGTTAAGAAGGAATAAGTCTGGAGAGAAATCACTATCTGCTACAGTAAATCAAGTGTTTTGTTAAGAAGGAATAACTCTGGAGAGAAATCACTATCTGCTACAGTAAATCAACTGATTTGCTAAGGTGGAATAATTTTAGAGACTGGTTACTATTTGTAATGACAAATTTAATAATTTCTTCACTGGAAACATATCCACAGATATCTCAGTACTGGTATGCCAACTACTTTGTTCATTAGAAAGAAGTCTTGAAATCAATCACTACCTGCTATGTTAAGTTGAAATAGTTATAGAGGCAGATTACTATCTGGAGTGGTAAATGAAGTATTCTGTTTAGCAGTGACAAGTCTGAAGAGAGACCACTGTCTGCAGTGGTTAGTCAATCATTTTTTCACTACTTTTGAGTCTTGAGACAGATCACTACTTTCTGTGAGAAGTTATTAATTTTGTTTAGAAGGAACAAATATCTGGAATAATGATTTGCAGGTATTTTAAGTAAGTTTCTGATTCCAATGACAAAGAAAATGCAAAAAGACCAAAAAAGTTTTTTGTTGAGAGCTGTCATCTGAGCCTTCAAGGTAAGATATTTTGAACTAAGAATTACATGATATTTGACTGAATCTGAACACTGAATGGGAACATTGACAAGTTGGATATCAAAACAGAAACAAATAAATAAAGTAGATCTTATATTATTATGAAATGTAAGTTTTAATATAAATTAGTTTTCTCATCATTAATAGCTGAAAATACTTCAAGAGCTTGAAATAGCATGTCATTACAATAAATTATTATCAGACAGACCAGCTGGTAATCTATAAATAAGTTAAATAAATAAATACGTTTTTAAGCTGGTAAATAAGTTTTTCATTTCTTCACCAAAAATGTAATTTCGGTAGGAAAAGCAAAGAACGATTTTGAGGCCTAATTCATTGTTGGTGACAAATTTTAACATTGATAAAGAAGCACTAATTATTTGAAAACTTGTAGAATTTCAACTGATTCAGTTTACATACGAAAGGAGTTTAGCACAGGTCAATATACACACTTCTTTTAACTGTAGATTCCTCCCACAACACATTAATTTATGGACCAGGTAGTGTTGTGAAATACTTCATGAAGCAACTGGATATATTAAATGTTTTTATGCAATTGCTTTAGCAATTAAGAAAGAAACTATGACGAATTTACATAATCTTAGAAGTTTCTGGGTGTGGTCAAAATATATAAAGAAATGTTGTAGAAGAGATCACCTACATCGTGAAATAATAACAACTATATGACACAGTTAACTAGCACTAATAATCAAAACTGATAAAATAATGATACTCAGCACATCTGCTGGAAGGTTTAAAGCAAATCTCAGTGAAGGATAGCCCTAAGTTTGACAATGATAAACAGGTGACACCATTCTGTTACCACAGATACACTACAGAAAACTATATACATCAAGCAGTAATTGGTCCTTTTATGTGGCATTGATAACCAGACAAAAAAATTGATAAAAAAAATGAAGAATTATATACTCTTCAAAAAAAGAAACGCAAAAGGCAAAATATGAGACACATTGTTAACAAGTTTATTCCGGATAGTTCTGTATGACATGTGTGTAACTTTGCACATTCACTGCTGAACATACAAAGTCTGGAAAGGCGAAGTCCACGCTCACTAGGTGAAGTTTAGCGTTACTCAATGTCAATAATGAGTATGCCCCCCGTGAGCATCAATAACTGCTTGGCATCTCCTGCCCATGGAAGCGATGAGATGACGAATCACATCCTGTGGAATGCCTGCAAAGCTGCTGCAAGCTGAGGTAGAGTCTGCAGTTGAGGTTGTCGCCGTCGCAGATGTCGGTCCAAGTATGCCCCCCGTGAGCATCAATAACTGCTTGGCATCTCCTGCCCATGGAAGCGATGAGATGACGAATCACATCCTGTGGAATGCCTGCAAAGCTGCTGCAAGCTGAGGTAGAGTCTGCAGTTGAGGTTGTCGCCGTCGCAGATGTCGGTCCAAGTCGTCCCAAAGATGTTCGATGGGGTTTAAATCTGGTGATTTGGAGGGCCAGGGAAGAACGTTGATGTTGTGGTGTCTCAAGAAGGCACTGGTGAGTCGGGCTGTGTGAGCACGGGCGTTGTCATGTTGAAAAACGTCGTTGACGTTCACCATGATGGGTTGCACATGGGGCCTAAGAATCTGCAGAGACGGTTGCGTGCGGTCTGATCAGAAATCCTCGCAGTCCTGGTATGGTTGAAGCGGTAGGCGTCGCAGTGGTGGTCCTATCCGAAGGTGACAGAACGGATGTAGCGATCTTGTGCGGGCGTGGTCACAGGAGGTCTGCGGATTGTGGACGGTCACGAGTTGATCCATGTTGTTGGTGATGATTCCACAGCCTTGTGATGGTGCTTGGGTGGAAATTCACAGCTCTGGCAACATCTGATTGACATTCGCCTGCTTCCAAGCGACCAGTGGCGTTGTTGCGTTGTGCTTCAGTCAGTCTTGGTGTAACTGTATTGCGTGTCGGTGGCTTAACACTGAGCTATGGAAACCGAGAACCGGGCACTTTATAGGGATTTTGCACATGTTGCACTTGCAGAACATGCATATCTCTCAAACAAATTTATTGGACATGCATGCGTTTTGGCGAAAAATCCGATGTTTTCCTTCATTTTCAAAGTGCACAACTTTTATTGTCATTTTGGTCTGACAATCAGTACCTTAACACATGTAACATCACATACTGTGAGCTTGTAACGTTATTACATATATTTCTCTTTAAAATAACAAAAATATCCCTTTTGCATTTCTTGTTTTGAAGAGTATATATACACATTATGAAAAAAATTATATTGGGATGGTAAGCAAATATTTCACCACGTTAGACTTGTTACAAAACTGAAACTTGCATGGTAATATAAAAAGTATAGGTACATAATCAGGTAATTTTTATACTTTCATATGGAAATATGTTTTAGATTTATAAACATAATCAACTTTTATCCATATACCTTTATGATAACATCACTTCTTGCATGTCAATTAAAAACACATAAGTGTTCGTTCTGCAGATTTTTTTATATAATTTGAAAACTATGAAGAAGCTTAAAAAAATGGTGATAGGTTGTGGTGAATGTGAAATACTGTATCCAGTGCACCTATACAGAATGAATAATTATCCATGTTAGTTAGCATTTACTTCTTACATTGGTTACCCAGGATGTAATAATGTCTCCACTAATAAATAATATGAAATTGAATAGCCTCATTATTTATTTGCTTCTGTGATATGGTGATAATGATACTACAGTCACTGTACTTGTGTAGCACTTAAACATTGGCTTTGTTTGCTCATGTATAACTTCTGTTTGTGTATGGATGTGCATTACTGTGTACTTTTGATTAATTCCCAAGCTTATATATGCAACAATACATTTTTATATACAGAATAATATAGTATGAAACAATTTAGATTCCCCACTAATTCATTCATTTGTGTTGTGATGCATTTTATAACTTAATTACACATGTGTATATGGAATGTAGTAGTAAAGTCAAATTAATGAACTAATTTATATCATCTCAGTGAATTAACATACTGGACCATATCCAAAGTGCATCAAAGTTATACAAATTAAACTAAAAATGTTTGAAAATAACACTGCTATCTTTTATAACTATTATAATGCACCAGTTGCTTCCAAAAATTCTGTTAACCTTATTATAAACTGATATTATGGGTGAACAATGAAATATTGTATATAACTGTATGTATGTGAAGGTCAGCTTCAGTGTGTGACATCTGACAACAGAATATCCTTCCTTTTATGCAGAACATATGCTTTTCCCATTGTCACCAAACTATGGTAATTATTTTTTGTTGTAACATTTTCAAATGCATTTTGAAACAAACTTATTTACATAAGAAAGTCTGAAGTTGAGACGAGTGTTTTGCTTTTAAAATTCCTGTAATTATCTTTTCAGATGTAAATAATAGCTTGGTTTGGTGTTTATATTATAAGAACCATTTCTAACACTAGGAGAAATGCTCGATGTGGTTTATCTATTGCTATACTGTTAATGAACAATAGAGACCAAGCACTGCAGTCATTTTCTGTCACAGGTGGCTTGGCAAAAGACACTGGATACCCAGAAGAAATGACAATACCTTTGTTTGAACCAGCAGTTGAGGCTATAGTTGATAAGTTACTCTATATGCAGACATTGTAAATGTGGGTTGCAATAATTTTATTGCAATAGTGACACAGCAGTATGTCTGTGAACTCACACTGCTAAAAACTGGATTTTGATACCCATGGTGGGCAGAGCACAGATAGCCCATTGTGCTTAATCCTGAACAAAGAAATGGTTATTGTTAACTTTAACTTTAAAAATTGGTTTGAAATATTTAATTTAAAATGTTCAGAGTTAGAGTTCCTGACTTTTTCAGAGTTATGAAATAATTATTTGTGTCTCTTAACCAGCTTTACATTTTGCAAAAACTGTATTAATTAAAGAAAAAGAACATGCTTGTATGGATGATTCCAGTTCTGTAATGAAAACCAGTGGAACAAGGTTAAGCACAATAAGGGTTGAAAACAGAAAACAAAGGAGTTCAAGTTGTCTACAAGTTCTGTAAACAAAGCTGTAATATTTATGAAACTTTTTTAAAAGTATGAGAAAATTCATCTGAGAATAAAACTGAAAACATTTTAGCCAATCATTATCTAATCCATATCACAGAATAAATGTTCACTATAACCTAATTCATATTCAGGCAGAACCAAACTGATTAAACATCCATAATTACTTTACTGTAAATTTTGAAAAATTATAATGCAACATTAACTGGAAAACAATTCATTTTTATATCAAACAAAATTTTATAATTTCCTTGCTGGTGTCACAAATTCTAAGTTTGATATTTTTCTGGCTAGATTCTTGGCAACAATATCTAAAAATTATCCAAATGGCACACTGATTCATTACTGACAGATTTTCTGTTAATGTTCAGGGCATCCATTTTGAAATTCAGACCATCTGCATGGAAATAAGAAATGACAATTAACATCGACGTATATGTCACCACAATTTATGGACAAGAACCTGTCACACACATAATGAAATATTGATTTGCTAAGCTTTACTAACCAGATATGTCAAATATGACACCATTTCAATGCATCCCTGAGAACACTGTGGTTTTGTTGACAAGGTTTGCTGCTAGAATTATTTCCATGTCAATAAAAGTTTTATCTATAGTAAAGTGATTCAGACAGAATGTGGTATTTGTTGTTAAACTTATTTAAGCATTGATTAAGTAACGTTAGGCTTTCTTATTACAGATAATCTAGAGTCACATCAAGTAATTCATGATGATGAGAAACCCACTTGAAGTAAAAATGTATTCTCAAGACAGATGGTATAGGTATTAACACTTTAATTGAAATAAAGTACAGAACAATGTTTTTAGTATAGCTGCAAACTCTCTTTGTTAACCTGAAGATTGTCTAAGACAGTTGAAACACTGTTCTGTACTTTAATTTAATTAGTTTCAATACCCATTCCAGCCATCACAAGAAAACATCTCAAGTAATTCTTGTAGAAAGCCCCTATAAAACATATAATTATAATAAAGACAGAGAAAAGTGTAAATTTGAAGCTCTGATTAAAATGACAGGGTGACAAAATTATAAGGGAAGATCTGTGTTCAGCCAATATTTTCCACCCAGTCTTGCATGCCCTGAGATGTTTGGGAAGGAAAATTCATGGAAGTGTAATAAACCAGGCATGACAAAACACAAGTTTGTACAGTAGTGTGACAGTGACTCAGATTTTTAATGGAAATCATCACAAAAGAAACATGGAGGCTTATAAAATCAGTCTTTAAGTACTGTTTTAACTCTACTTCAAAGTGTTTTTGATGACTGACCAGCTCTTAAATAGTCACTTGAGACCAGTGTAGTACAGCTGAAAATAGAATGCAATAATAATAAAGACATGGGAAAAGAACGGACATTCATGACTGAGCTGGAATGCTTGAATATAGAAGCCCAATATAAAGGACTCACCCTGCATTTGTCAACACAAATGACAAAAGTAAAGTGAAAAAGGACTTGATGACTGATGCAACAAGAATATCTCAGTGAACAATGAATAATTTCGCATGCATAAAAAACACTATACTATAATAAACACAGGTTAGTAAATTAAATGTATAATGGTAAACCTGTTACACCATCTAGGTTACCTGTGTTTAAATTTACATTTGAAGATCAGTTATTTTTTACAACTAGTCACATCTAATTTGGGAATAGATTTAAGTGAAAATGTTATGATTAACTGGGTGCCTTTTACTCTCATGGTTTTGAAATTGGTGTGCTTTTATGTCCTTTGAGTTATAGGTTATTTGGATAAACTTCTGTATTTCGTAGTGAAGGGTCTTTTATCTCCGGCTTTATTGATATTGCATCTTATGTTTTGTTTTATGTTTTACATTCAAATTTCATTGATTTCTAGATTTACTATTTTATTTACTTTGTAAATACTAAAAGTTTTTATATTATGTTCACTTGTTAGTATTAAATACTTCTCTTTTTATGTTTACTTATGTGTCTTTTTGGCAACCCTTCATGACTTCCCAGATCTCTTTCCCTCCTCCTCAGGATTGTATCTCTTCCATTTGTTTTGTTTAGTTTGTTCAAGATTCTCTAAGACAACTCAACAGGAATTTTCCTCTTATTTATTTCTTTTATCCAAAAAATATGGAATATTGGAAACTCATTGTAGATCTGTTTTGACTGTACACCTTTCTTGAGATACCTCACTTCGCTATGGAGTTCTACTTCTCATTTTAGTGAGTTTCTTCCTCAGAACTTTGAATGACCAAGTTCAGTTTGTTGGCCACCTATCTTCACATCTCAATTGCTCCATTGTGACATCCTTTTCTTTGGTTCATCCACAATGGTACTGTCTTCCAGTTCTGGGCACTGCCCTTTGGTCTTTCTTCAGCTCAGTTCATGTTTTGCCAAGAAGTATAATTTTTTGCATGTCATTTTCACTTACTTAGCCCTCAGACTCACAATTACACAGTCAACTGGCTGCTACTACTAACTTTTTTTGGCCAAGTCAGCAACCCGCATTTACTTATTTCTTCAAGAATCCACCAGTGGCACAGCAGCATGTGTACAGACTTACAACACTAAAAACTGGTCATTTTATAACTGTGGTGGGCAAAGTACAAGTAGACTATTGTGTAGCTTTTTGCTTAACTTCAAAGCAAACAAACAAACTCATTCAAGAAGTTGCTTGAGATGGGTTTTTCGTAAAGTTGGAGAAGTTCTTTACTACCCACAGTAGAATGGGAAGTCAGGAAGACCTTAACTTCTTCTCTCTCTCTCTCTGTGAGAGGTTTTAACTCTTTCAGGAATCCTTTGGTCTAGAACACACGACTTTCCTTTACTGGATGCTTCCTGACCACTAGGACTTCTTACACAATCTCTTGAGTCTTATACATTTACTCTCTGATCAGACTCTTCTGCATTGTAATTTCCTATATATCAGTTTATAAAATATATAATTTTCTACATATAAATATATAAAACAGTAATTTAAATGCTTAACTCAAAGCTCTATAAAGTGACAAAAACCCTATAACCTGAGCACTTTCAAAAGGTTACCCTTCAAATGTATTTAGTAAAATTATACATATTTTTGAAACTGTCAATAACAGTTCTGTTTTTGAAATAAATATAAAACTATAAATGTGTTAACAGAGAAAGTCAGATTACCTAATGTAAACAGGTTCATATTAGCTACAATTTTTAGATTTAACAGAAATACAAACTTTTAGTTCATTAAGACCTGCTGTTTTAAAGTTTATCATTTTATTTTGTTTTAATATTTAAATCATGTATTAAATATTTATACACAGACACATTCTTGCAGGGATGAAATATTATTAAACAGTGAATTAAAAGTTTTACTTAATAAAACAACTACATTAAAACTCCCCTCACAATTAGTTTATAATTTTCTTTTGCCACCACTTTTTGTGTCTCTTGAACATTATATTTGTACAAAACATTTCTTTACAGATTTAACTTACAAAGAAGCTCACAAAGTATTTGGTATAATTTTTTTTCTAGTTGCCTGGAACAACACAGCTGCCATCTAGTGGTCATTAATAAATACAATGGATTTTTATTAGGTCTCTTCCTGTAATTGTGAAATCAATGTATTTTAAATATTCAGAAAAGTATGGTAATTCTGATGATAGCTGTATATCAATAAAAAACATTCTGTTAAAAATAAAAAATCTCAATTGAAATTCATAAGAAAAATAAAACAGTTAAAACTACAAAGGTAAACACCTTAAGGCACGATACAACCACTCCTCCCATTCATTTATCTCTTTCAAAATTTCTCTGTAGAACAAGAGAAATTTTAAATATATTGTTTATGTTTTATTAGAAGTACAAATACTACAACAATATCTCTTATAATCAAAGTTCACTGCCATATTTTACATGTTTACAGAAGAATAATGATACAGAAGATATAAAGCAGACACTGAAATTAACAAATACATAACTGATTTTGTGTATTTAACATAAGCTTGTAACCACAATGTAACTATGAATGTATATGCACAATGATAGTACCTAATGTGGTTTCACGAAACTTGGTATACAGTAAACGTTACAAGTATTTTGTAAATAAAAACAATTAAAATTTTCAGTTGAGGATTTTCACTAAAACTTTGTCCATAAATATAAGGATTAAGATCGTGGGTGAATGGTGCAAATGTAAAGTGATTTTGATTTAAAAATTAAAATATTTTTCTTTATCTAAAACTTTTGAAACTTTATTTGCATAATCACTAAATGTTTCTAAATATATGTGACATTTTTTTCTTTTCAGAAACACTTTGTGATGTTTTTCTTATTTTATCCACCATAACATATACTGGGGTTGGTGGATTTAAACTTACTTTGTTACCACCGTATAAATTCTGAAATAAATATAAATTACCCTTTGTCTTTCTAGAATGATATAAAGTTGTAACAAGGTACTAGAACTGTTTATTTGTTTAGTGTGCATTGAATGTTGTGTAACTAATAATTATACCACACAAGTTGTAAATCACTGAACAAATATACAATGAACATTAACGTTTTAAATTATATAATCCATGAGCTACTCACAAGCATACTCTGTTAAGAAGAATCTATTTTATTTTTTACCTCATAAGTTTCTATTTTTACATTTTACTTACTGTTATAATAATAAATAAATAAATAAACATTAAGAAATGGAATAAAGCACACACCTTTGTCTTTTCTGCATTTTTTATTGTATTTGTCAGAAAACTTAAGCTTACCTTTTTATATATTAATGGTACTGTTACAATAAATAATGCAAATAATATCACAGAATAATAACACACAGAAAACACTGTCATAATTTTCTGGCTTTCTAACTGTGTAACAATATCCTTGAAGAAATTCAGCTAAGCTCTACAATGTAATTTCAAATGACAATACAGACAGTGTTGTGTAAGGTAATAATGTATGAAACATTAAAGAGAAATTTTGTGAAAGATGGAATGTGATAGGTGGGTTTGATTATCTAGTTGAGGGTTTGTAGGGAAATAACAATGGGAGATATAAAAATTAAGTCTATATTACATTTATTATTTCTTGGAGGGATGTTCAATAAATTAGAGAAAAGGAAAGACCAGTCAAATTACCTTAAAAAGTGCACTCAGACCACTTAAATTACTTTGAAAGTGTACTCAGGCTGTTAAATTACCTTAAAAATTGCACTTAGACCAGTTAAATGAATTTAAAAAGTGCACTCAGGCTGGTTAAATTACCTTAAAAAGTGCACTCAATCTGGATAAATTACATTAAAACTATGTTTTACTTAATATATTATTATTATTATCCTTTCTTTTTCTATTGTTAGTCTTACTCTGACATATTAAATGTTAGGCCTATCACTTCTAATGAAGGTTAACTTCACGTTGAACATTTTCTTAGCTGTGACTTTATTCTGGTATTTGTTTTTTGCTTTTTCCTCCTTTTCTCATATTCTATATTTTTTATAACTAAATCGTGTCCTCGCTATATTCACAATATCAGTGAATTACAAAGACTACTTCTAATGATTGCCTGCTTTTAACTCTGTTATAATAAAGAAACGACTAAATAATCATAAAATACGAATTCTTAAATTAACTAAAATTAATACCTGCTCTAAACAGTCTTTCATATCATGACAAAGCCCCTCTGCAAGATGAAAATTTAAAGTGTCTTTCACTACATACAAAAACTGTCCTCAGTTCATCTACAAACCTACATAACTGGCCAGTTCATCTGCCCAAACATTTCAAGTCATTTTATGGCTTAAATGGGGAACCTCTAATTCTTAAAATGTAATAGTCACCTTGTGGTTATCGCACTTTCTACAAGCTCGTATGAAGGTACACAAGTGTTAGATGGTGTGTTCTCCCTGAGCGGAAGTGAATTCAGGTATCGCCAACTAGATCTTTTAAATAAAATCATGACCATTATAATGATGAGTTCTCCAAATGTTCCTTACCTAAACTGTTTGTAATTATCTCACTGTCATTATTCTTAACATCAAATAACACAGTAAAAAAATAGTTAATTTAGTGATATTTTATAAAGTATCTTTAAAGAACAGTTTGCTGATTTATACAAAAACAATTTAGAATTTATTAGCTTAGTCAAAGAATCTAACATTCATTATAAACAGATGATATTTTGAAAGTATATTAAAAGTGCTGACCAGTGTGAATCTTAGTCTCAGAAACGTATTTTTACTTTAACTGTAACTACCTCGATTTAATGGTTTTGCGCTTTACCGGACACTGCATTCCTCAGTTATCATAAATAAAATGTGGACTGACAAATATAGACGAAATTACAATTGTTAGCCTATCCAATTGGCCTGTTTTTATGACATTCTTATAGAATTCTGCAAATCCCAAGTCAGATTTTACTGGCTGGTTGGTCATTGGAGTGGGAATATCTTCAAGGTAGATCATATTTTCATCTTACAGGGATACTTTTCAGTACTAATCTTTATATCCAACAAACTTCAGCACAGAATATCCCATGTAGCACTTGAATAATCTGATAGTGAGATCTACTATCCTGACTCACCAGAACCACCTTTCCTGCTGTTAGTTTTACTCTCTTATAATAGAAAACCTAAAAAACATAGAATATTAACTTGCGAAATAAACTGATTAATAATGTCTACACTAAGCAGTATTTAATATCACGACATTGGTCAAGACACATAACTCTAATATTACGTCACACAGTTCGGGTTTGAACTGAGACAGAATTAATGAAGAAAGTGGACGTCAATAGATAAAAATGTAAAACAACGACTTTTAACAGACAGATATGAATAAAGTACAAACATTCCCTTGGTATCAGACTGGCACGAGAAACAGAGAAAGGAAACATTTATTTGTTATATCTTACAAGTTATGTGTGAGTTCCCATCGATATTAAAATAAGACCTGTGAGTTATAAGACACAAACATTAAACTAAAAACTCATAATTTTGTATATTGTTGAGATCTACAGTTCAAAAATAACATAATATTATCATTGCAATATCTCTAAACTACCTGTAGTCTAGATATAAGTATCGCCAAATATGGTATCAGATTGTAAATTTAAAATAATAGACTCGTTGACAGATGAATGGACAACAAGGTTAAAGGAAGCATTTACAGTTAAAAATTTAACATCAGTGCTGAACGACACCACTGTATGTTAAACTTTGATAAACTTATCATGTATGAGGTAAGCAAAAGTGAATACATCGTTGAACCATCAAACGTTTATATCTCTCTGAAATACGTCTACATATGCCAATATAAAATACATCTATTTATTTTGGAACATCCTGAGTGAATTCACAGCTGTCACTCCTGCAAGAAAAGACATTTAATGATCCATGATGACGAGAAACCCACTTGAAGTAAAAATGTATTTTAAAGGCGGTCGGTATGGGTATTAAAACTTTTATTAAAATAAAGTAGAGAACAACATTTCGAGTTTAGATCTTCAGGTTAACAGGGACAGATAACGAGGGAGAGATTACCTTGCTAGTCCTTCATTTTTTCTCATTATAGTCGCTACTCTGGAAAATGTTATTATTCAATAAAGTTCTTGAACACCAAACAAACATTCCAACTTCCCATCTGTTACTTTGGTTTCATTTCATAATTTGGATATAAAAGGAGCTATAAATTTAAGAAGAAATGACTTGCATGATGGTAATGATGTGACAGATTGTTACAAACTGGCTTTATTCCCTGTTTTCTAGTGTCATCTGTCGGCTATTTAAATAAATGTTAAGCAAAACATGATTTTGAACAATGTGACTGTTTATGAAGAACTAGTTAAGATGTGTTTGCAATATATATTAAAGAAACCAGCCTCATTAGGAAAAACACAGTGTATACAATGATCCAATTCATAGTTTATTTGTATCTTAGATATATAATACATCAATACACATTATTTTAATACACTAACTTTCAAAGTATGATTTGTTTGCTTCTTTGTTATTAAGAACAAAAATACTCAATCAGACCACCACGAGTATCAAAATCTGGTTAATAGCAGTGTAAGTTCGTAGGCATACTGCTGTTTTACGGGGGACTTTAATATACTAAATAGGTTCATTTTGTAAAACTGACAAAGAAGAATTACGCTTTTATTAAAAATAACGTTCGATTTTCAATAATTAATTAACTCAAAATATGGATTAGCAACTGTTTGTTGTCAAAAATTTCTTTGTTTGAAATATATTTTTATATGAAGGAATACGTGTTGAATTTCCACATATAAATTTTGAATAAATAACTTATAATAAAGAAATGGCCAGATGAACATAAAAAAACTATTGTATCTAAGTAATGTTTCAGAAAGAATAATACGAAGTTAAATTAACGACAAAAATACAGTGAAAGTTGTAAGTAAACTAAATGCGATAAGATTGAACTGTATAGAATTTCAATCATATATCAACTCGAAAAGAGATAGGAAGAAAAAGTATGAAGTTAAACTTAACGACATTTTATTGTGAAGTCATCATACCAGACTAACTATCAATAGATGGCGCTTACTATGTCAAGTTCAGAAATTGATTGCATCTCTATATATGCAAAAAACGGCTCGTTTGGGTTGAGAAAATATTTTACATAGAAGAGCGAACAACGTTTCGACCTTCTTTGGTCATCGTCAGGTTCACAAAGAAAGAGGTAACTCACCGGACGCTGACCACATGTTTGGAAGGGGTTGTGTAACTGAGTGTCGGAATGTAGAGCATTTTTTAATCACATTAACTCTATACATCCCAACATTAACTTCACATGTGAACAGGAAAGAAACAATCAAATATCATTTCTTAACCTCAAAATTACAAGAACCGACACACAATTCAAAACAAAAAATCCACCGAAAAATCACCATACTGGACTACACATTCCTTGGGACTCAGCACATGAAACAAAACAAAAACTCAACATACTAAGAAACCAAATAAACACAGCCATAAAACTATGCTCACCAGATAAAATTAACGATGAATTAGACAAAATAAAACAATACTTCAACAACATCAATAAGTTTCCTCCACAAACCGTAGAAAACATTATACGCACACACCTAGACAGAAAGCAAAATCAACCAACAAAAGTAAATACATCTCACGAATAAAAAAATCACGAAACCATATGCTGCTGCATACCATATATTCCTGACATCAGCAGACAAATAACCAACATTTGGCAAAACCTAGTAACAAAATATGACATTCCATTTAATACCAAATGTATTCAAAAACCCGGCACAAAACTGAGGTCTATACTATGTAAAAACTACACTGACAAATATCACACCAACATTATTTACAAAATACAATGTGATAACTGCCATGACTTTTATATTGGAGAAACAAGTAGAAAAATGGAAACCAGATTCAAAGAACATAAAAAGTCACCTTCACACGTTTTTAAACACCGCAAGTCAAATAAACACAACATAACCATAGAAAACACTCAAATACAAAATAAAGAAACAAACACAAAGAAACGCAAAATTAGAGAAGCCTTACTTGTACAACAACTAAAACCCAAAATAAACCAATATAAAGGAACGTCTTTATACCTATATTAATATAATAAAATATATAAATTATATATTCAAACATCTAATACCGCCCTCTACATTCCGACACTCAGTTACACAACCCCTTCCAAACATGTGGTCAGCTACCGGTCAGTTACCTCTTTCTTTGTGAACCTGACGATAACCGAAGATAGTCGAAACGTTGTTCGCTCTTCTATGCAAAATATTTTCTCAACCCAAACGAGCCGTTTTTGCAAAAATATTTCTCTACAAGTGGGTTTTCTTTACACCACTGATTGCATCTCTAATGGCCACTTAATGGAAACATTATTGTTTTTTTGTTTACTTGTTTTTCATTTTCGCACAAAGCTTCTCGAGGGCTATCTGTGCTAGCCGTCCTTATTTTATCAGTGTAAGACAAGAGGGAAGGCAGCTAGTCATCACCACCCACCATCAACTCTTTAGCTACTCTTTTACCAACGAATAGTGGGATTGACCGTGACATAATAACGCCCCCACGGCTGGGAGGGCAAGCATGTATGGTGCGACCGGGATGCAAAACCGCGACCCTCGGATTACTGAAAGTTTGTTCGTTTTATATCAGTTTGAAAGTGAGAAGGAACTATACACTGCCTAAAATATGTTACATTGTTTTTTGTTTTATTGAAGGTCGTAACTACAATGCATCTATAAAAATCAGCTCGAAATAAGTAAACCTTTAAAATGGCGACTGATCCTTTATAAAAATATGAAAAGTTTTTGCTTAAAATAAACGATAGGTTTCAATATTTAACTTTTTATCAACTGTGGGTGGAGAAGGTGACAAGACCAGCAAGTTCCTTTGTATCGATGTCTTCGTGAAACACACACACGTCTGTGGTCTGCCTTAAATTAACAACCAAAACTACCCTTACCATCTTATTGTTAAATGCAAGAATACAGTCATGTAATGGTTTGATCAGAAAATTTTGAATCGTGCAAGTTCATGGTTACAGTTGGCAGAAGCGGAAAAAAATGAGACAGATGTCACTTGGGTTCTTGCGAATCTTTCGTGAACCAAACAAACAAGGGATAAGTACATTGGTTACTCTTTAGTTGTTGTACATTTCTTCTGTGATGTCGTTGTTGTCTTTGAGCTTTAAAGCTGGATTATTGAATTGTCTTTGGTAACATTTGTTAAGATTTTATAGTTCTTTGAATTTCATTGAATATTTTATGTCTTCTTTAGTAAGTTCTTTTATTATTCTGTTTCGATACTTACGGTTTTACCACCTTTATTAGTGTTTACTATGTCTTATACTGTTAAATTAGGGACGGCTAGCGTAGATAGCCCTCGAATGGCTTTGCGCGAAATTCCAAAACAAACAAAGAAACAATCTATAATAATTTGATAATTATTCCATAATTACTTTTATATTGGTAGGTAACGTTTCGTAACGTTTTGTTGTAGTTATAAAGTATATAATCTACAATTCTGGACGATGTTTCATGGATGAAATTGTTGAGGTTTTTATAAATACTGTTTCTTGATAATCAGTTTTAGTTCATTTTGCAGCCGTTAGGGTTTAAGTCTGCATGTGACACAAGGTTCATGATACCTTTATTTGAGCTACCTCAAAAGTTCTTCATTATATTATATTTAAATATGTATATCATAGAGAGAGGATATTTGAAAGATATAGAGAACACTTTGGGATGTTAGATACTTTTAAAATACATTTAATTGGAAATTTTATGTTCTTGTTTTATAAAATACGGTAATAATTACAATTGTGGTTCAGCCCACTACAGCAAAACAGAGTATTAATTTGTTTTATAAAAATACAGTTATAATTACAACAGTATGTCATTGTACAATATAATTCTGGACAATAAAAATCCAGTGTATTAACTTGTTTTATAAAATAGAGTTATAATTCCAATGCTACGCCGTGGTACAACACACCATTGGGTAATAAAGACCGAATGTATCTATCGCTACTTCTGTACGTATGTAACAGTATTTTTACAACTGTAAGAGAGTAGTGTAAATATATCACCCACATCTTAAAACTTCACGAAATTTTCTTGTTTGTCTCTTATAGTGAACAGAGTGACATAAAAAGAAATGTACCAGGCACTTCATGGTAGTCTTAATATCATCGTGGAACAAAATGATTAATGTTTGTTACGCATTATTAAAGACCAAATGGAATATAAATTGTTAATTTTCATGCTGTGTCAGGCTGTTTTCCTGTGTTTCTTTAATAACTTCATATCTTGAGTTTGTATAACATGTATCATAAGTTGATTTCACTAACAAATATTATGAGCTGACTTCAGTCACAGAAAAGAAAGATTAGTACTATATGACAATTTTTACAAAGCAACCAGACTCCATATGTTTCAAAGGTATCATTATATGTTTAATACATTATTTCTAACATGTCATCAACTGCTTTGGACTATTTATTATTAAAGAGTTTAGGTGTTCCTTGAATAACTAACAAAAAATTGTTATGCACGGGAAACAAAACTTGTGTTACGATGTAATTGTGTCATGTATTTAAAATACATTGTTCTAAGACTCTAAGTTTATTTTACTAATGAATTATTTTGTGTATAATGTTGTCACACAACTAAATTGATTACCGTTAAATGTAGTAGTTAAATATTTATATAGCTGTGTACTTCTATTTATTTTCTATTGAAACACGTCAGCG